>NC_090647.1:341953661-342223661 GCF_040937935.1 Hyperolius riggenbachi | reverse complement strand
TTGTGTATACAAAGTTCTCGGCACTGAGGTAAGCCACCTTAATTTTTTTTTTCTATTTATGGGCCAGTGCACACCAAAAACTGCTAGCGGATCCACAAATGCTAGCGGTTTTTTCAGAGCGATTCTAGGCATGTCCAGAGATTTTCTAAACATGCTTAGCGTTTTTGTGTAGCAGATTTTATATTTTGTTACAGTAAAGCTGTAACTGAAAGGGTTCTGTAACAAAAACGCTTGGAAAATCGCTCTGATCTAGCGCTTTTCAGAATGATTTTCCACTTTCCTATACTTTGAGGTAGAAATGCCTCAGAAATCTAATAAATGCTGCAGGAACCGAGTTTGCGTTTGGGGAAAAAACGAAATGCTCTGGTGTGCACCATCCCATTCACATTCATTAGCCAAGCGGTTTTCACCCCGCAAGCGTTTTAAAAAAGCTCAGAAATGCTCTTGGTGTGCACCAGCCCTTATTTTGTTTTTAAAAGGTTTTATATAAACCAGGGCATCTCTTTCCCTAATTGTGCTCTGCTAATCTTATTTTGCAAGCCAGTACTTATTCAGTAAAGAGTCCTTGGGCAAGACTCATTAACACTGCAAGGTGGCCTACTGAGTGCGCTCTTGGTGGCTGTAGCTCTCTCTGAGTCCGAGAGGAGAAAAACACTATACAAATTAGAATTATGTCTCCAGCAACAGAAAGTGTAATCTGGACAAGAACAAAGATAGCAAATACAGCAGAGGTTGCCATCACTATCCAACTTGGGAATAGAATCAGCTGGGCCCACTTGATTCTTCTAAGAGTAGTCACCATGTAATATCACTCCTTTGCTCAGGAATGAAAATCAGGTTGGCCATCGTCGTTCTTCTAAAATGAATCTGTGTTTGAAGATGTTTCATGTAAGAACATCTGTTTGCAGAAATGCTGAAAATGTGACAACTCTCCTTTCTCTACTTCTAGCGCTGCGATGTTGAAGATAGCAGAGATGGAATACAATGGAGCCAACAGTATTTTCCTGAGACTGCTGATTGATAAGAAGTATGCTCTTCCCTTTCGAGTACTTGATGCCCTTGTCGCCCACTTTCTGGCATTCCGCACAGACCAGAGAGAGCTGCCTGTGCTGTGGCATCAATGTCTTCTTACACTTTGTCAGAGGTATAAGGAAGATATGTTGTTAAAACAGAAGCAGTCTTTACTGGAGTTACTGAGAATCCACAATCACCCTCAGATATCTAATGAAATTAATCGAGAACTCACAAACTCTAAATCCCGCGATATAGAGATTGCAATGCCCATGGACTGATTATTGTGTGACTGAGGGGACTGTTAGGAGTATGTGCACACAGAAAGCTGCCATATTAGCAGTCTCCGATTAGCTTTTTCCCCACACAATAGCTTGGTTTTTCTTACTTTTTTTTAAAGGATAACTGCCGATCTTGATCCCTAATTAAAATACATTGCATTGATTCGGCTCCTCTATGGGGACTTGCAAAGCTTTGTATTGCAACCATAACCTGTGGGACTGTTGTCTAATATCTCTTTAAAAGCAAAACAGCCATGCAGTGTATTTGTATTATAGATTGTGGTCAAACCTGTAAAGCTTTCTGTGAAAAAGGATTTATTAATACAGTTATATTTAAAACATCCATGTTGTGTTTCTTTTCCTTCTAATTTTAATTGTATTGGTATGCAGTTGCAGAAACAGTTGAAGACTTAATTATTTGCAAGCTTTCTAATTAAAAACAGAGTAATCCCATCTGCTGCACATAGCATGAAGGCTGATGCAGATGTAAGAGGATGTTGCTGTATTTTTGGCATGGAGGGATGGGATGGATGAGAAGCTTGACAATCTTACAAGCTTTTTATTTGTTGGAGTTTTCCAGTTAACAAAACACTTCTCCCAATCACTTTCAGTAGAATGAGAAATTTGGACAGCTATCATTTCTGTTTGAAGTTTGTTTCCTAAAGGCAAAACTTTCCTTACATTGCTGATTGCCCTTACAGGAAGGATGCCTGAAGTGAGAGGGATATGAAGGCTGCCATATTTATTTCCTTTCAAACGATACCAGATGCCTGGAAGACCCGCTGATCTTCACCTGACATAAGCATGCTGCAAATTTAGTCAAACACCTCATCAGCAACTGCATGCTTGTTCAGGGTCTATGGCTAAAAGTATTATGTCTTGGTACACCCCATGCAATTTCCCATCAGATGAGACAAATCGATTATTTCCGACAGGTATCATCTGATTTAAGATCTGATTTCTGATCTATTTTGAAGTCATCGAAAAAAATCATTTAGAAAATCAGATTGGACCTGTTGGAAATGATTGATTCGACCCATCTATCTGATGGTGTATAGCAGGCATTAGAGGCAGAGGATCAGCAAGGCAGCCAGGCAATTTGCATTGTTTACCCCCTGGAAGGTGGTAGCCTCAGGACCGCCTAACGCTGATCGGCATCAAGAGTGGTGGGCGGGAATTTGCAGGGAACACTCGCATGCGCGATCATTCCCTGCCGAGACACTGAGCTCCATGTTCAGCCTGCCAACCACAATTGCGGCTGATAGGCTGTATAATAGAAAAAAAACAGCCGGTATTTGTTTGTACAGTGCTGCGATCTAGTGCATCGCTGTACGTGGGACAGCTCTGTCACTGAGCAGTCCCCAGGAGAGGTTCAAGAAGTGATCTCTCTCATAGGCTAATGCCTATGAGAGCCGATCACACTGATTGGCTCTCGAGGGGGGAGGGAGGGAAGGAATACAAATAAAAATCCACATTTATATAAAAAAAAATGTAATAATAAAAAAAAACATTGCAGCAGCAATCAGATGCCACCAACAGAAAGCTCTGTTGGTGGCAACAAAAGGGGGGCAGATTCAAGTTGTATGGCGCTGCAGCGAGCTATTAAAGCTGCAGAGCACTGAATTGTAAAAATCGCCTGCTCACTAGAGGGGTGTAAGCTTGTGGTCCTTAAGTGGTTAAAAGGTAATAATTACAGTATGTCAGCCTCGATGTCTCTCGTTTCCTTTTAAGAGATATCTTCCGATTTGGATAGACAAAAATAATGGCCTGCTAGATATCCTAACAACCCACATTTAGTTTGGGTTTCCTGAAGTGTCTTGTTTATATTGGATTTAAAGTACAACTGAAGTAAGGATATGGAGTCTTCCATATTTATTTCCTTTTAACAAAATGCAAATTGCCTAGCTGTTATGCTGATTAAGCATGCATATGATATGTTTGACTGCATTTGCTGCATGCTTGTGTGATTCAGACACTACTGATGCCAGAAAGATCAGCAGGACTGCCTTGCAACAGTTTAAAAGGAAATAAATCTGGCAACCTCCATATCTCTCTAAATTCAGGTGTCCATTAAGCTACTGCCACCACCAGGAACTGCAAGCCTCTCCGCCAGAGAAGTGATTGTCGCGCCTGCCGCACACACCCTCACAGCCAGGCTGTTTACCAAATAGTATGCCACTGCTCAAGTAGTGGAATAATCGCTTCATTATTTATTTATTTTTTTCCAAATAGATTTTTATTGAATTTTATAACAATACAGCTTAATGTTGCGATTATTTACAATTTGAATAACAATCATAGATTTGTTGTGAGAAAGGTAACCGTTAACTAGTATATAGTATAGTATAGCAGTGTAGCAAAGAATAACATTATAACAGAGTATGGTGATAGGTTATTGTAGTATGGTAATGAGAATTTAAATGCTGAGATAACCTATGATCGTTCTCAACCAGAGTCTTGAGTTAGATTAGCAGGTGTCTAATGAAAGGTTCTAATAGTATGCTTATTGGTGCATAGTGAGAGGGGAAGGAGTGACCAGACTGTCAGACCTCTGGTTATGATAGTCTTGTAGAGGGAATTATTATCTATTGGCTGTAGAGGCAAAGCCATCCATCTACAGCTTGGGTTAAAGGGGATGGGGCGATTTAGACAGTTTGGGAGCTCCTAATGAGCTCTATGAGAGATTAAGTGACTGCTTATGTTGCTTTTAAGAGAGATCTGGTTGAGGAGGATTTGGGGTAATTATGATATACCAGGGAAGTAGAACCAGGTATACCCAAGTGGAGACAAGAGGAAAACAAAGGGAACAAGGGAAAAAAGGATTTAAACGACTGTGTAAAATAACTAAAGTTCAAAGTACATTAGCAGAAGATTGTCTTTGAAAAGTTGTCACCGTGTATAAGATAATTTAGTTTCTTGATTTTCAGGTCTAACTGTTTGTAAGGGTAAGTTGTGAATGCTGCCTTGGATGAGTTTTATAGGTTTGACAGGTCTAAGAGGGATATCGTATGAATGGAGTTATATGTGTCTTGGTTTTTCCTGGAGAGGAGTTGAAGCTTTAAATTGTTGAGAGAGAGCGACACAATTTTAGAAAGAGGTGGGATTGTGGGGGTTCCCCAATGTTGTAGGAGGGCTTGTCTAGTGGCACAGATTAGGTGGGAGATTGGGGTGCGGGAAGATGTTGGGATTGAGTTAAGATCTAAGGGGAGCAAAGCAAGCTCGGGGGTGATTATAAATGCATATCCCGTAATTTGTTCTATTAGTTTACTTATTTTACCCCATAGAGTTTGCGTTAGGGGGCACTCCCACAATATGTAAAAAGGGTACCTGGAGAGTTGCAATTCCTCCAGCATAGGCTAGAGTTTTGGGGTGTAAATTTGGCGAGGGAAGTTGGAGTTAGGTACCAATTAAGGATGATTTTTTGTAGCGTTTCCCAATGTAGAATATTGGAGGAGATCTTAGTGATGATGTGATTGGCTTTAATTAGTTGGTTGATATCTATGTTATGACCTATTTCTTTTGACCAGTGGGTAGCATATTTTTTGAAGGGGGGCAGGGGTTAATATGTATAAGGAAGTCGTACCACAGTGAAATGCCTCTTTTGAGCTGCAGGGTGGAATGGAGGTGAGCATGGAGTGATCTGGGCAGAGAGGGAATTGTAATCCGTTTCTTGGGGAAGAGGTGAGAGAGTTGGGCGTATTTAAAGAAGTCCTCTTTTGGGAGTTTATCGCTTCATTTATTTAACAGCATGGTCATCTGCTCCAAACAGTATCCACTAATGTCGCTGCATGCATCATCTTGCAGAGCCCGTGGCTGTCCACCTCCAAACCAGCTAGTGAGGATGCAAAAATGTGATGTCAGATGTAATAAGCTTCGCCCATATTAGTCTATGTACAATCTTTTGCAGGAAAAGTGATCTAATTGAAGAGGGACGCAGGTTTGTATCAGCCTGCACTAGTGTCTTTCTCTCCCCCCTTTATGGTAAACTCCAAGGGACTAGGAAAAGTGGATTACTATATCAGAAATTGTCATTCTCAAGCACATAAAGTATACTATAACACTGTGTTTTAATACAGTCAATAATTTTGAGTCATAGTTTTCTTTTCTAATGACATTTATTGAAAATGCAAACCTAAAACAACTGTTTTACAGAATTTTCTTTTTAATGGCAAAAATGTAAACTTAACATTATGTACTGTTTTACATTCTCTGCTGCAAAGGAGCATGTTATTCATCCATAATGTGCCTATACAGTACATACAGAGTTTTGGCTGAAGGCATCTCTGTCCTCCCATTGGAGGTACAAGCACTTGCACATTTGATGGACTACAAAGTTCAACATACCTTAGGCTGCATAGTTAGGTGACACTTAATCCGTTGCTGGACAAATTGCAGGTCTACAGGGCTACTTAGAAAATTGCAGCCATCATTGCAAGTAGCTCTGATACCTTCTCAGGCGGGACTTTGCACGTGTCCTGCAATTAGGTTAAACAAAACCGTCTGCTCATGCTTGGGCCAAGATGCAACCAATAATAAGCCACTCGCTTCTGTAATGCGAGTGGCTCTCATACCTCCGGGTTGGACTGCATAGGTAATCATTGCAACCCCAAATCGCCACTGGCCACACACATTTTATTAGGCCTCAGCTCACCTATTAACCAGCATGAACAAAGCAGGCGACCATTCTTTTCACACTGACAACTGCTTCGCCCACTTTTTACTATAGCCAGAGACAGACATAGGGGCCAAATAACTTTAACGATACCCAAAGATTTATTATATCTGGGTTTGGTATAGCAGGCGTGGCTCCTATACAATTACAATAGAGATTGGCCAAGACCTGGAGAGGTAGTTCACAATACCCAACACAAGATTATACTGTTCTTCTTAATCAATGCTTTTATGTATATGTCTAGTAGAAGCCCTGAAAAGACCAGCAGAAACAATTCCCAATACAGCCTACTTATGGAAAAAATTGGATTCTGGCGTATTTTAAGTAATAACTTGTACAAGACAAATCCCGGAACAAAGCTTATTTATTTGTTAATCAATAACAAGAATTTATTTTTAATTTATGTAGGCTGTATGAGCCAAAGCATCCCTAAACCAAATACTACACAGATGCTTGCGCAGGATTAAAAAAAAAAAAATACAACTGTTCTTTAATAACTCAAAACTCTCCACATCTCACATATGTTACATGCATAACTTACATATCACCACCAGGTGGTGGTAGAGCACGCTACACACTTCACTTCATACAGGCAACCATACAATCACCGCATACCGGTATTACAATTGATGCTTACAGGTCTGTTGGTGCATATATTGCCAAGAGTGGTATTCATCAAGTACACTTTTAAAGTCACAAGCGATAGCTAGTCACATCATTGTGTAACACATGGAGAGACCATTAAAAAAGGCATCCAGGCTTGAAATTCAACACTGAGACACAAACAATCAGAAGCTATAAGATCTCCCCATACATCACTGCAGAGCAGAGTTTCAATGGGTCTCTTTGTAGCATGGTAATATCCCATTGGGTCCCCTGAATTAAGCTGGCCACACTCTATACAATGTTCTCTTCTGTCCTTAAAGGAGAACTGTAGTGAGGGGGATATGGAGGCTGCCATATTTATTTCCTTTGAAACAAAACCAGTTACCTGGCAGTCCTGCTAATCTATTTGGCTGCAGTAGTGTTGGAATCACACCAGGAACAAGCATGCAGCTAATCTTGCCAGATCTGACAATGTCAGAAACACCTGATCTGCTCTATGCTTGTTCAAGGTCTATGGCTGAATGTATTAGAGGCAGGGGATCAACAGGATAGCTGGGCAACTGGTATTGCTTAAAAGGAGATAAATATGGCAGCCTCCATATACCTCTCGCTACAGTTGTCCTTTAATGATCGACCAAAAAACAACTTTGTGGTTCAGTGTTTAGATTGAAATTACGATCATAAATACTCAAAGTGAACCAGAGACGAAGCATCCTCATGTATTTTACCATATATATCAGCGGGAACATAATGCTAGGAATAGACGTGTTTCTGCGGCTGAATCGAGCCGTTAGATGGCTTGATTGATAATTTGCGACGTGTCCGCTCACCCGCCAGATCGATTTTGTGCTAAATACCGTGGGCGGGACAATGGAAAAAACTAGCAGAAGATAAGAGAAGCACCCGCGGGGAGGAGCGGGAATCGATCCAGGTGCCCGCTTGAATCTATCTGGCGGGGTAATCGAGCTGCAGAAACGCACCGTCCATACCCAGCATTAGAGAAAACTCTACCTTGCTTTCTGTTTCATTATTTACTTTTCAGATTGCTTCTTATCAGACCTGATAAAATCCCCGACCGAGCATTCAGTCTGGCTTTGCTATAATGACTTAGCTATAATGATTCCTGAGCAGAGCCAGCAGGGGGCAGGCTTGGGCTTGAAAAGACAGCACAGAAGACAGACTCAGCTATAAAGATTCCTGAACAAAGCCAGACTGAATGCTCAGTCGGGGATTTTATCAGGGCTGATAAGAAGCAATCTGAACAGTAAATAATGAAACGGAGAGCAGGGCAGGTGTTTTCTCTAATGTTCCCACTGATATATATGGTAAAATACATGAAGGTGCTTCGTCTCTGGTTCCCTTTAAAGGGAACCTGAGGTGAGAGGTATTGGAGGCTGACATGTTTATTTCCTTTTAAATAATGCACATTGCTTGGCTGTCCTGATGATCTTCTGCCTCTAATGCTTTAAGCCATAGACCCTGAACAAGCATACAGATCACAGATGTCTGACAAATCTGATCAGATTAGCTGCATGCTTGTTTCAGGTGTGTGATATAAACCCTACTGATCATAAAGATCAGCAGCACTACCAGGGAACTGGTATTGTTTAAAAGGAAATAAATATGGCAGCTCGGGTTCCTTTTAATATTAAAAAAAATATGTGTCAAGGGGTACATGAAATCTATGCCAACCCTTTCAAGGATGTATATCCTAGGCAAGCCTTATTTTAGTTCCATGCAAAAGGTAATATATATATGGCTTCTGTATAAAGCTCTAGATCAGCCATCCATTTTTTTATGCAGTACAATAAATGTATATCAATTGGCAATGCACAATATTAAGTGTATGTTAAATCTGTACTTGATGCCTGGCAGCATCCAGTGACTCCTTATTGCCAGTAGAGAGGGAGTTCCTCTGCAGCAAATAGCAGATCCCATGACCCAGCCCATCTCCTCTTACTGCAACATGACAGCTCTGTTCACCAGAGATATTTAGTAAGATACAATAACAGTAATTCCATTTGCATGCAGCTTTGCACTGGACTTCCTGTCGAATCTGATTGCTCCATTTTCAAGCTGCTTGCATTCCAGAATTATAAGCATCATGCTAACCATCAATACTGTTCCGTGTGTAACAATATTTAACCCTTCTTAAAAAAAACAGCGTTTCCGCCTATTACAAATTTAAAAAGCATGCGGCTGCTTATAAGTGGAGAAAGCATGCAGCTCTATGGTATAACGTGTCAGCATCTACCGGTTTCCACCGGGCCTCTAACCTGAAGCACCGCTGCTGTAAGTCCTCGTGTATAAAATGTAAACCGCGTTGGATGACGTCACACGTAGCACTGCCCATTCCTATTGGGAGTTGCCATCATCTCAATTGGTTGAAAGGTTTTCCCAGAGGCCAAACGTAGGAACTGTTCCCATCTGGAAGATGACGTTTCCCAGTCTAACGTGATGGCTAGTAGATTCATAGAGAAGGGTTATGACCCTACTCTCATACACCAACAGAGAAATATGGTAGTCAAGACGGATAGAGCCAACATGTTCATGACTGGAGTCCGGAAGGTACAAAAAAATGGATTTTAGTTTTTTGTCCGGCTTCAGCCGTCAATCTAGACAGGTTGAGGCCATTTTTAGAAAACATTGGGGTATTTTGCAGCGTGACCCAGTGTTGAAATTTCACATCCCTGAATGCCCCACCGTCATTTAGACGAGCCAAAAATCTTAAAGATTTTTTGGCACCTAGTTGTGTTGATCCACCGCGACTACTGACTAACCCCTGGCAGACAGCGGGATTTTAACCCTGCAGGGACTGCCAGGCATGTCCAGAGGGCCTTATGGTGAGATCCCATGCAAATGGTAGTGACTTTAGGGCCCATTCACCCTTGTTGAACACAACGCTAGTGCTTTTGCTAGCGTTTTGCTCAGGCGATTTTTTTTTTTTGCATTGAACGCGAAAAAAATCGCCATTTACACTTGTCTATTTTTTTATTTTTTTTTAGCGATCACGTTTAGCGCTTCTATAGCACTGAAGCGTGATCGCAGGGAAATCGCATGAAAATGGTGCAGGCTACACGTTTGCGTTAATCGCCGGCGATTAACGCAAATCGCCCAAGTGAGAACGGGCCCATAGGGTATTATTGCACTAGCGATTGAGCGGTTTGCCGAAATCGCAGGCAAAACGCTCTAGTGTGAATGGGCCCTTAGAATTAGGGAGTTCATAACCTGCAACACGGCTTATGCAGTGTATGTGCTGTGGTGCGAGTGTGGATTCCAATATATAGGCAGGACAACCAGAGCTCTTCATAAAAAATGGGGAGCATATATACAAAATTGGAAAGGGGTTCCAGCAGCACAGTGTATTGAGGCATTTCTCAACTCATGACGACTCTTGTTCAGATGGTCTTAGGATATGTGGAATTCACAGGGTCAAGACAAACTGGAGGGGGTGCAACCGCACACGTGAATTATCAAGGATGGAGACCCTGGATCCAATGGGTCTAAACATCAATATTGATCTTAATTGCTTCTTTAATAATAGTTGATGTGGGAGGTGGTGTTTATATATCCACAGTTTTGCACGATAAGTGCATAATTTGATGTTGTTTGGAAATTGTATGGGTTTATTGCTTATTACTGAAGTTATGACAGAAGTAGGATAAATTTGCTTGCACAGTGGTGAATTGAGGTTCACTACCACTAGAGAGTATGCCATCTTGTGGTTAAATTAGGTATTTTTGTGCTATATATTGTATTAATGGATAAAACATACATAAGTGCCTATAACGTTCTTGTAAGTGGCTTTGTACCTAGGAAATACAGAAGGAATACCCTTTATATGTACTAATGTTGATTATGTTATAAAAATGATTCGTGCCATTTAACTGTAAGCGCTGCTTTTGACTGGGTGAACATGCAGCTCTGTGAATGCTTGTGAGATTACAAAGAGTGGTGCTACTTAAACTCGCTGTTCCAGAAGCTCAGTAGCCCCTAAGGAGTTGCCAACGAAAAATTGTAGGGGCAAACTTACGTAGCGGCGCTACGTGCGACGTCATCTGGCGCTCTTTACGTTTGATACACAAGGACTTACAGCAGCGGTGCTTCAGGTTAGAGGCCTGGTGGAAAACGGTAGATGCTGACACGCTATATACCATAGAGCTGCATGCTTTCTCCACTTACTTAGCAGCCGCATGTTTTTTAACTCTGTAATAGGCGGAAACACTTTTTTAAGCGTGAACTTTTTATTAACCTTTTGGGGACCAAGTATGTTGAATCAATGTCCAGCAGGTGGTGCTACCGTTCTGACTCGACATTGATTCAACGTCCGTGCTAACGAACCGTCCCGACACGATTGTGCGCACCGGAGAGGGGAGATTAAGCTGTCATATGACAGCTGGCATCTCCCCTCAGTGATCAGCAGCCATCGCGTATGGCTGCTGATCACGTGATCACTACGATCGCCGTCGGATCGTAGTGATCATTTTGACAGCTGCGGCAGTAGTAGGGGAAAGAGAAGGATCCACTCGCCTCCCTGCCGTTCCCGCAACGATCGGCGCCCCCCCCACCGTTCTTGCCGGCATTTCTGCTCATTTTGACGTCAGAGCGGCAGTAGGAGCTGAGATGCCGGCCAGAGCAGAGGGGTCCGCTGCGGCTCGTCGCTGGAGCCTGGAAGGTGAGTGATTGCTGCTGACAAGGGGGGACACCTGGCCACACGGGGGAGACAGTCCAGCCAGACCCTGCAAGGATCCAGCTGCCTGACACCCCCCCCCCCAAATGCGCCCTCCCTTCTGCAAAAATGCCTGGTCCTGAAGGGGGGTTAGGTGGCCGGTCCCGAAAGGGTTAAATAAATGCAGAGGTTGTTCTTTACACTCTTACGCTATGTGAAGCGTCTTTCTTTGGAGGTGAATCCTTATAGCGGAGTGACAAGGGCCCAGTAGACTGTGACAGTAAGGCTGGGGGGTGGCCAATACCCCTGATGCGCTGTCGGGCCCGTTGGCCACTGAATCTGGTGAGTCTATTCATAAAGGGGGGGAGGGACACTGCAGTTCAGTTCTGTCATTTACCCCCCATGTGCTGAAGTACAATTATAAAGCCCTTCTGCAGTAGCGACTGGACTTTGAGCGCTGATCCCTTTACCTTGTATATTGAATTACACTAAGGACTCTTTTACACTTAATCAGTTGCTCTCAGTTATAACTGAAAGAAAACTGATTTTCAAAAGGTAATTCCCATGTTTCCCTATGGCACCTTTCACACTTACTGTGTTTTAACTGAAATCTTTTTCACAATGCATTGCTATAGAAAAACGTACACTAATGCGTACCAACTGATTAAGTGTAAATGGGCCCTAACTAAAATGATAGATCGTTGCAAGAGCCGACTGAGACGTCCTGCTGCAGGGATATATAATAGTGATAATACAAACAAATCCATTTTCTATAGAGCTCAGCCCTGGACAGCAGTGAAAATGCATACAAGCCAGATTGCTACCTTGCACGATCACCAGTTGGATGAGATGCTGTATGTATATCTGCCTGATTGGTCAATAAACAATATAAGCAGATACTACCACCTCTAATGGCCCTACCTCAACAAGTGCCCTTATTAAAAAGATCTAGGAAGGAAGCAGGTGGAGCCCAATCTGGCACCTTGCCAAAGACCCTTCCATTTTCTCTGTACAGAGATCAAGCTAACACTCAATATGTACAGATTAATTTTTCCCTTGTATATCTGTGTCTGTATTAGTAGGGCTGAAAAACTGAGAGATGACTTGCACGTTCTGTGGCATCCAACCAACAGTCTGCCTCTTCTTAACAGGAAACTTTAGCTGAAAGTATGATGTAATTCTTACGATGCGTGAGGAAGGCCACTGCAGTACTGGTATACAGAGGTCTGCGCAGCTTCAGACAATGCAGGCTCAATTCTACTACTGCAATTCTGCAATTCCTCCTGTGGAAAGGTGGTGAAATAGGAGTCAATCAATCTTTTTAATAACACTTACATTGGCCTCAATTCACTAAGATCATGCTGGAGATAATTAGGCAAGAGATAACTTGCCACTACACAGTGAGAGAGTTATCTTACTCTTCATTCCTTAAGTTACCTCCTCTGTAGTTAAGTTACCTCCTCTGTACATATTTTCACACGTAGTTAATTAACAGCCTGCCTTTAACTTAATAATTCTGGAGTTATTTTAAGGATTGAAGAGTTAATTTAAAGACAGAAGAGTTAACTTTAGGTTTGCCTGA
Source organism: Hyperolius riggenbachi (assembly GCF_040937935.1). Lineage (NCBI taxonomy): Eukaryota > Metazoa > Chordata > Amphibia > Anura > Hyperoliidae > Hyperolius > Hyperolius riggenbachi. The sequence continues at coordinate 342,210,840 of NC_090647.1, read as the reverse complement.
GTTAAAAGGTTTCCTGAATACTACATGCCTCATCACCATGGTGATCACTCTAGAAACGTTATTAAAGACAGGAGATAAGCTTAGTGAATTTTGGCCCTTGTCATGAACCGATTTAGGTGGACTACAATTTTAAATCAACAAAATTCCAAACAAGATTATAAAAGAAGTACAAGTTACTGGTTGTTTGGCCACATTCACAGTGGTACTTTGTGGTGCGGCATAATGGCTGCTCTGTAACGTGGCTCGCCGCACTGCAACACCTATGCGACATCCACAGTGCAACGGGTGCATGGCTGTACAACTGAGTGCAGGATTGTAACATACCGCATGCAGTGCATTACTGCAAAATTCACACATTAACAGTTACAGTGACACATACTTTTTATTGACCATATGCTTCACTGTATGCCACAACATATGTGTAATGTGTGGCTCCTCTTTCCTGATCCGGTGGGTTGCGTACCTGCTGTCACAGGAAATGCAACACAACGGTCACTGTGAACATGGCCTAAATCCTTTTGCCAAAATACCTAGCCTAGAAACATACATGAATCTGTGGGTAAAAAAAAACAAATATAAGCACACCATGACACCAGCAATTTGATTGTACCTGATACTTTTTATACATTTGTACCCAACAAAATAAAAGGACACCTATCCACCACTTCACACAACTGAAATTTTCCTTTGATGGGCACAGACATGAAATTGCTAGCGGCAATGATCAAACAGCTGTTTCAACAAGCAAAAGTTTGTATATGCTTTAACCGCTTGATGACCACAGTGGTAAACCCCCCTAAAGACCAGGCTAATTATTACTAAAATGGCCACTGCAGCTTTAAGGCCAAGCTGCAGGGCCGCACAACACAGCACACAAGTGATTTCCCCCCCCCCCTTTTCCCCCCACCAACAGAGCTCTCTGTTGGTGGGGTCTGATCGCCCCCCAGTTGTTTGTTTTTTTTTAATCAATATTTATGTTCGTATTTTTTTTTACTATTTATGTCTTTTTTTTTTTTTTTTTTTTAGAAAACCCCTCCCTTCCCCCAGCTGGCCAATCAGGCGATCAGCTGTCATAGGCTTCTGCCTATGAGAGCCGATCGCTCTCTTGTCCCCAGTGCAGCGCTGCTGCTGATCGCAGCACTGCACTGTGTAAATAGACGGCGATCACGCTGTCTAACAGTCTCCCCAGCGGCAATTGCCGCTCGGAGACGGAAGAGGGGGCGGAGCTCCGCCCCCCGAGGAGATGCGCGCACCCTGTGCGCGCATCTCCTTCAGTAGCCGGCTCCAGGACCTGACGCCAATTGGCGTTAGGCGGTCCTGGGGCTGCCGCCGCGGCCACGCCCATTGGCATGGTGCGGTCTTAGAGTAGTTTAAGTGGACCTGAACTCTAGGATAGGATGGATGAAAAATACAGAGAAATACACCCTGTGTGTATTTATAGGGAATAGAATGTTTAATTCTCCCTTCTCAGCAAGTAAAGAGCTAGTGTAATTTGAGCTCCCAGCTGTCTGCCATGTTCTGAGCTAATATGTTAGCACAGGAGTTTAACCCTTTTTGTGCTCCCATCAAACCAGAAAGTAGCCACGCTGCAGCTTCTCTACAGGAGCTCTATAAGCTGTAACAAGGAAATGTTTTTCTTTAAAGGTTATTATGCTGATGCTTATCTTTTTTTAGAGCAGAGAGGAAGTTGTGCAATTGTATGCTGGTATAACATACTTTACTGTAAAATCCTGTTTATTAACTTGTTGCCCATGCAGCATCCTACCTGCTCTTTACTCTAAAATAACGTCACCTTTGTAAACAATAATCCAGAGTACAGTACAGTAAAGGTGGCCATACATCTAGCAATTTGGCTGTACGATCGACCATTCAAATCAATGTGTTGCAATGGACAATATCATTGCAATGTGTTGCAGTGATACTCTTATGGGATTTTTACATAAAATGCAGTGCTGCAGGTTTTGACGCAGTAATGCACAGCTTGTTGTGCATTAACCAGGTAACGTGTAAGTTTACTGTGGCAATGAAGCATACTGTCATTGTACTGTATGCGCTCACTGTGCTTCACTGAATAATAGCACCACATGTATAATGGCAGCGTTGCGATTGTATTGCAACAAAAGGTGCAGAATGTGAAAGGACCCCTGGAAATATGCAATGCAACTTTCCATCATGGTTGCGTTGCCATCCTATTTTACAGAGTGCTTCATGGAATAGAATGTAATCTGTCCAGGTCATCTTACCATCTCTATCTGCTTCCCCGCAGCAACATTTGTCCCCAAAACCCCAATTTACAATTAAGAATAATGTGTTTTTTCTCTGCCACACTAAGTTTTCTCAGCCAAACACTGTTAATGGTCTTAAAAGTTGCTTGTTTCTTTCTGCAGCTTTAAAATACCTGGAACAGTACATTTTGAAACCCCAGTCTGCTTTTAATTCTCTGCTTGGGAGAAACCTTACTGACGTAGTTTAAAGGAATATCTGTAACCACCCAGGGAAGAAAAAGTTACATACTCACCTAAAGGGGCCCATACACTCAGCCGATTTTCTGGCCGACCGATCGATCCCGATCGATCGATCGATTGATCGTTTGCAAATCGGTTGGCCAATCGACCGATCGATGGCCGATTTCGATCGATTTCGATGGATTTCCATCGAACTGGCAGGGTGGAAAATTTAGGTCGATCTGATGAGATTGCTTATCAGTTTGCATTGGCCTTAATGGAAATCTGATGGCAAAAAAATGCCATCAGATCGAATTTCAATAGATTTCAAACTGAAATCAATTGGAATTCTATCCTGGTAAAAAAATGTTCTAAAAACGCATCAGATAGATCATCAGATGCATTTCTTATCTATCTTCTGCCAATCTGACGAGTGTATGGGCACCTTAAGAAGGAAAACTCTGGATCCCTAGAGACTTTTCATTCCTCGCTCATTCTCCTTGGTCTTCCACCAGACTCGGCTCCGAGTACATCAATATGCATTACGAAGCCGCTAGTCTTCAGAAGTACTCGTAGACCCAAATACTAAGTAATTTTTTGAAGAGACTCTGAAGGCTTCTTTGACATTAAAGTTGTACAGTGGAACAGTGGGCCCTGGCAGAGGGACATGGGAACACAGATAGGACCGGGAAGGCTGTAAGGGATCCTGAGCAGTCCATCTTAGGTGAGTATGTCACTTTTTCTTCCCTGGGTGGTTACATGTATCCTACAACTACCTTGTGTCTTCTAGCCGTGGTATGTGACCTGTGATATGAAACGTTCTTCAGCAACCTCACCTTGGTAGCAGTAGTTGGCTGTTCGTCACCCTGCATTAAAGGGAACCCAAGGTGAGAGGGATATGGAAGCTGCCATATTTATTTATATTTAAACAGTGCAAGTTGCCTGGCTTTCTCCCTAATATTGTCTCTAATACCTTTAGCCATGGACCCAGAACAAGCAGGCAGGTGGGTGCCTTGACTCTAGTCTGACTAGTTAGCTGCATGCTTGTGTCAGAGTTGTGACACAAACATTCCTGATGCCAGACTATCAACAGGACTGCCAGGCTACTGGTATTGTTGAAAAGAAAATAAACATGGCAGCCTCCATATCACTTTCACCTTGAGTTCACTTTAAGCCTCCTACTAGGCTGTTTTTGTTTCTGTTAATGACAACGTTTCAGCCTACATATGGAAATGATGACTTGTCTGGTGTAACTGGTTAATCATACACCTTACTATAATCCTACAACATCCTTGACTTTGTGTACCCGTAAGAACTGATGCTGTTTTTAAAGCAAAATGTAGGCACACCAAATACTGATTTGTCATAGATTATTCTTCCCTTAGCCCACATTGCATTTTGTAAATTGATAAGAACAAATAATTTGAATTTATTTTGTGATTGCATTCTTAAGTGGGCCATACATCGATTTTCCTGTTCAATTTCCTGCGGATTCATATGTGTCAGAAATCAGATCGGATGTGTCGGAAATAATCAATTCGGCTATCTGATGGTAAATTGCATGGTGTGTACCAGGCATTACCAAACAGGCTCCCTGCTTTGGTTGCCCCTTCAAAAATGGTATATCCTGTTCTCTATACAAAGGTACATTTTTCACAGTGGCGGGAGCTGTCATATTTGGCACAATCACGGTATATGGCTCAAAGAAAACATTAAAGTGAAGGTGCTCATACATTACTATATTTTCCATTGAGCGATTAAGCAATCGACTAGAGCGATCAACAAAAGTGAGGTAATCAAAAGTCGATCAACTAGTGGCCCACACACTGCGATATCCTATGCGATTCCCCTTTACTAATCCAGCTGGAAGATGTTGTGCCTCCATGCTCCATCGATCGAGCAGAATGGAACATGATCTAATCTTCCAACGATCCAACAAAATGATCGAATTGAATGGTAATGTATGGGCACCTTAACATCACTGTATGAACCATTTCAACACAATTTCTTTCTTAGAAACTATAAGGGAAGACGCCGAGAGCCCAGTATAGTGTAGTATGTACTGTAAATTGGGTATGGAAGGTAAGTATAGGTAGGTTATGCTCACAAACAAGGGTTACCGTCCAGGTAACCACTATGAAGGCAAGTGAGGAGATTAGACCTGTCCCCACTCAGGATTAAGAAGTCACTCTCTGTAGATCGGGAAAAAGGAAGTATTCCCCTCCACCAAGGGTGGAAACAACTGCAATAGTAGTACAGAGGCGCCAACAGGGTAAAAACAATATTTCTTTAAAATGGATAAAATGAAGTAGGTAGCGGTGGACTTACCCCTCCAAAACAGACACAAAAAATTGCGGTTTTAAGCAAAAATCAGTTTATTTACATACTCCTGTACAGAGGCGCCAGGCTACATACCGGACCGCATTGGTGATATGCTCCTATTTATTGCCTGAGGAAGTGGGATATACCCGCGAAACGCATTGCACCTTGTTCGGAGTATGTAAATAAACTGATTTTTGCTTAAAACTGCAACTTTTGGTGTCTGTTTTGGAGGGGTAAGTCCACCGCTACCTACTTCATTTTATCAATTTTAAAGAAATATTGTTTTTACCCTGTTGTCTTTCTTAGAAACGATTGAGTATAGGATAAATTGTGACTGCAATTCCACTTTAACACTCAGCACATTTCTTAACAGAAAAGTGCAGTGTGTGCCTCTTGTTGGCCTGCCTCAGCTAAGTATTTTAACAAGGATTGCTCCCATTCTGTCAGCATGTGTGGAAAACTGGATTCATCCTCCCTAATGACTGCGAGAAAGAACAATTCCCATGCAAATGTATTCTTAGTTGACTCAGCTTAGTATGGTTGTACAAGCCACACTTTCCTGTGCATATGTGCATTTTCTACCGAAGCGCTACCAGCATTACTGTTCTTTTACAGTTTTTTTATATTGTATGAAAGTAATTTTCAAAATAAATTCCATATTTAAAAATGTTTATGTGGCCTTAAAGTCCAGCTCCAGGTACAGAAAGAGGAATAAACTCCACTTGATTCCTTAATTGATTTGCAGTAACAAGGTAACTTCTATAGTACACACTAATCGAAGGTTGTAAATATGCATGGACATGGAAGCACCTGTGGGCGATGGCTTAGGGTGAGCGGCAGTTTAGGCGGAGTGGGGGCATCGGCTTAGTGCGATGGTGGCTTAGTGTGGGCATGGCAGTTGTGGGCAGCAGCTTCATGCAGCAGTTGTGGTGTGCAACGAGCAGCTGCGCCTGTGCATACTCAAGTATGCGTGGATGCACCTGTGGGCCAGCTGCAGGTGTGTCTGGGCATACGCAAGGCAACTTAGTATGGGAGATGCAGTTGTTGATCCTAGTAGTGTGGGTAGCGTCTCAGTGTGTGGCGGTTGCGGTTCATTGAGAATCGGTGGTTTCCACTACCCTAGAAAGAAAATGAGCCAAACAAAGCCAGCAGCTGCTGATCAGTTTGCTAAAGATGGTAATTCGACCAGCAGTTACATGTTTTGATAGCAGCCCAAATTAATTTCCACCCTGGATCACTAGAAATTTGTATAGTTGGAAAAAAACTTTGCTCATCACTACTGATCGGTATTAACCTTTAACCCCTTTGGCAGTATGATTCTTTCTGGTTATTAGGGTCTAAAAGCGGTGCAAATTTTTTGCACCCTTTCAGACCCTAAAACCTGGAAAAAATCAGGCTGCCAGGGAGATCTGCAGCAGTTTTTTTACAATAACTTACCACCCTGGCTCCAGCGCTGCAGTTATGCCTCCATCCTCCAGGTGGTGCTGCAACTCTAAAGTGAAATTGATGACATGACGACAGCCGTCGATCTCTCCAGGAGGAAGCAGAGCCCCGGACGAGAGGAAGAAGAATGGCGTCCAACGTCGGGATCCCCCGGGAGGTATGTAAAAACGCCCGCTGCGCGCATTGCTCTGCACACAGCCTCAGGCAGCTACCCTGAGCAGAGGTCGGGATTACCGCTCTGAGCTGCGGTTTTCCGCCCCGACCCTAGCTCGGGATTACCACCAAGGAGGTTAAGACACACCTATTCAGACAAGTTTATAATGTGTTATAGCTAACCCTTTTGTTTAACCACTTGCCGACCGCCCACAGCCCATGGGCGGCGGCAAAGTGGACGCCTTAAGGACCGCAATACGCCTGACGGCGGCGGGTCCTTAAGGCGTGTCCGGGGAGCGATCGCGTCATCTATGACGCGCGCTCCCCGCGGCGAAAGGTCCCGCCCACCTTGCCCGATACCCCGCCGGCCAATTAGCAGCGCCGGCGGGGTTTAAAAATACGATCTGGCCAATAGTATTGTATAATACACTTTGTTTACGTAACAAAGTGTATTATACAGGCTGCCTCCTCCTCCTCTGCACGCATCTTCGCACGGATCTCGGAGGAGGAGGCAGCCCTGTTAGAGCAAGCACAGAACAGGTTTTTTACACCCACAGACCCCCCGATCGCCCACCCCAGCCTTCAGAACCCCCCCTGACCACCCCAGCAGACCCAAGTTTGCACCCAAGCACCCCCTAATAAACCTATCAATCACCCCCTGCCACTATCTGCCGACGCTATTATTTAGATTAGGTCCCTAACTGCCCCCTAGGGTCCCTTGATCACCCCCCCCTACCCTCAGATCCCCCCAGACCCCCCCCCCCCAGCCCCCCACCCCTGTATACTGTATACTGTACTGCATCTGCCTCACCCACTGACCACCTGTCTATCACCTGTCTGTCACTTGTCTATCACCCCTTGTCACCACCACCCATCAGAGCAGACCCTAAACTGTCCCTTGGGGGCACCTGATCACCCACCCAGACCCCCAGATTGTCCTCAGACCCCCCCCTGATAACCTCCCCAGTGCATTGTTTACATCTATTCTCCCCTGTAATCACTCACTGACCTCCCATCGGTCACCCCCTGTGTCTGCCACCCATCAGATCAGGACCCAATCTGCCCCGTGCGGGCACCTAATCAACCCCCCTCACCCTCAGATCGCCCTCAGACCCCCCCCCCCCCCAATCACCTTCCCAGTGCATTGTATTTGATTGTGCTGTCATATTGTGCTGTCATTGTATTTGATTGTCCCGTAATTGTATTTGATTGTCCCGTGATTGGCCTGTGATTGTCCCGTGATTGGCCTGTGATTGTCCCGTGATTGGCCTGTGATTGTCCCGTGATTGGCCTGTGATTGTCCCGTGATTGGCCTGTGATTGTCCCGTGATTGGCCCGTGATTGTCCCGTGATTGGCCCGTGATTGGCCCGTGATTGGCCCGTGATTGGCCCGTGATTGGCCCGTGATTGTCCCGTGATTGGCCTGTGATTGCCCCGTGATTGGCCTGTGATTGTCCCGTGATTGGCCTGTGATTGTCCCGTGATTGGCCTGTGATTGTCCCGTGATTGGCTTTGATTGTCCCGTGATTGGCCTGTGATTGTTTCTGATTGCTTCTGATTCCCCACTCGCCACCACCCCCCTGTCACTATCCTAGTGATCTAAAAACAGTGATCAGTGGGAACTGTCACTTTTTTAGTATCACTAGTGTTAGCAGTTAGGCCAGTTAGCTAGGCCCCTTTGTTAGTGTCAGTTAGTGCTCAGCCCACTGCACCACAGTCACTAATTAGCGTCATCACTGTCGCTAATCAACATTGTTACTATATAGTATCTGTAAGTGATCATTACTGATCGCAGTCAGATCTATTAGGGTCACTAGGATCCACTAAAAAACGCAGTGTTTGCCCGATCAGGTCTGATCGCTCGCCTGCACTTGCGTTCAGCCCACCCCACCGCAGTGACAGAATTTTTTTTTCTGATCACTGCAAAAACCACTGTACACTAGCTGTGCACTGTAAACATCAGTTTTGATTTTTTTTTTAATCAAAACTCAGTGATCACAGCTTTCTACCGCTCAAATACTCCCTTTCGCTAAGTAGGTGCTCTTTTTTCTGGGTAGTCTCAGAGGAATACCCCCTAAATTTAGCAGTCCACCATGGCAAAAAAGGGGTATTCCGATGATGAGGTTCTCAGGTACATGGCCCAGTCGGATGAGGACGATTGGGACGAACCATTCGACGAATCATCTGGGTCAGAGTTTGTACCTGAATTGAGCAGTGGCTCACTGACCGATAGTGATGACGAGGTTGAGGTCCCGGCTAGAGCCAGCCGTACCACACCCCATGTCGTTGGACCGCAGGTGGCGCAGGATCAGCCTCAAGGGCAGCAGAGTGGTGCTCGTGCTGGTCTGAGATTTCATGGTGGGGCAGGCAGCACAGCATCTCCTGGACCTAGAACCAGTACTTCCGTACACCCTGGTGAAGTGGCGAGCACCAGCGTGGAAGTTGAAACTGGTTCGGTGGCACGTGTAGTAACACCCCAGTCGCAGCCATCAAGTAGACGGGCCCGTACTACCCCTAGTTTACCAGAGGTGCTGGCAAATCCAAATTGGCAATCCCCTGATACCGCCGCACCCGTACTGCCCCCTTTCACCGCCCAGTCTGGAGTCCAGGTGATGACAGATAATCTAGGATCGCCCCTAGACTTTTTTTATCTGTTCATCACCCAGGATCTCTTAGACCTAGTCGTGGCAGAGACCAACCGTAAAGCCACACAATTTCTAACCGCCAATCCGAATGTCTTCCTTGCCCAGCCATTTCGGTGGAAACCAGTCCAAGTTTCCGAACTTAAAATTTTTTTGGGCCTTCTCTTAAACATGGGTCAAATCAAACAAAATGTGTTGCGGTCTTATTGGTCTACAGACCCATCACAACATGTTCCCTTGTACTCTGCTGCCATGTCCAGGACACGATTTGAGAACATCCTGCGCTTCCTGCACTTCAATGATGATGAAACCTGTCATGAAAGTGACCACCCTGCTTTTGACCGGCTCCACAAAATGCGGCCCCTCATAGACCACCTGTCATCAAAATTTGCAGATGCTTATACCCCTGAACAGCAAATCTGCGTAGATGAGTCCCTCATACGTTTTACCGGGCGCCTTGGCATCAAACAGTACATCCCAAGCAAGCGCGCCCGGTATGGGGTGAAACTGTATAAGCTCTGTGAAAGGGCCACAGGCTATACATCTTATTTTAGAGTCTATGAGGGAAAAGACTCCAAATTGGAGCCGGTCGGATGCCCTGACTACCTGGGGAGCAGTGGAAAGGTTGTGTGGGACTTGGCGTCACCCTTGTTCCAGAAGGGGTACCATCTTTATGTGGACAATTACTACTCAAGTGTGGCCCTCTATCAGCACTTAAAGTTAGAAGGAATCCGATGCTGTGGCACCGTGCGGCATAGTCGCCGGGGCTTCCCCCAACGGCTCATTACCACCAAACTTCAACGGGGGCAGAGGGCCGCATTGAGTGCTGACGACTTGCTCGCGGTGAAATGGAAGGACAAGAGGGACGTTTACTTTCTGTCCACCATTCACGCAGACACGACAGTCCAAATTCAACGGCGAACTGAGGTCATTGAAAAACCCCTTGTCGTCCACGAGTATAATACCAACATGGGAGGGGTGGACTTCAATGACCAGAGGTTAGCGCCCTATTTACTTTCCCGCAAAACAAGGCGCTGGTATAAAAAAGTGTCCTTTTATTTAATTCAATTGGCAGTTTACAACAGCTTTGTTCTCTACAGTAAGGCTGGGAGAACTGGATCGTTTCTACAATTTCAGAGACAGATCACTATGGAACTCCTGTATCCAGGAGGTGCCCGGGCCCAACCCCAAGATGCAACTAGCAGGCTGCATGGAAGGCATTACGCCTATCCGATTCCAAGTACCCCAGGTCACCGAATCCGAAGAAAACGCTGTCGTGTCTGCAGCAGGGCTGGAACAAGGCGTGACACCACTGTTTATTGTCCCCGCTGCCCTGACCAGCCTGGACTATGCCTAGGGGAGTGTTTTGAGAGGTACCATGAGCAGGTACACTATTAGAGAGTAGGGAACTACAGACACAGCGGTAGGCACACAAGGGTCTCTCAGTGCTATTTCACACTGCTGCGATGCGTTAGGGCAAAATGCCTAGCGAAAGTCACACTTTGCGGTCCCCCCCTACGCCGGAAGTGCTTGACTTAACACTAGTGCATGCCTACGTTACTGCGTGGCTTCTGTGGCAATTTCGATCGGCCCGGAAGTCATGTTAGTCTATGGCGACGCAGTTCATTACTAGGCCGAATGCTACTCTTGTGGTATTCCCTGAAGGTCTGTTTTGGACGATACGGTGCGGCGGGCTCGACCCACCGGATATGTCAATATGCAGTGTGAAACCAAACATCTGGTTTTGAGAGAGCGTAATACACAGGGCTGCCAGAAACCTCTCCTTTCACTTGGGACAAAATGCGTAATGTACTTCGCCACAACTCTGTGCGATTTGCACTTCGCACATTGTCCCATGGGGGAGGAGAGGTTTGTCCTCGGGAGGTAAGTTAAAAAAAACAAAAAAAAACAAAAAACAGGTAAGCAAAGAAGCTAATGTTTAGTTTGCAATGTTAAGGTTTTTATTAAAAAAGTTCAGTTTATTAATGTTAATGAAGTAATTGCTTTGCTGCTTGCCTGTTTTTTGTTTTTTTTTTGTATTTTTTTTCCTTTTTCCATCCAATAACCTTCCAGGTGGACCGAGCGAACGACTAACCAGCTGCAGCACTGATGGTGCATCCTGACAGAACATTGCGCGTCTGTCAGCTTACACATAAGTCGGTGCATGCAGCGCTGCAGGACGAGATTTCTCCTCCGCAGTCAAAAAGATACGTTTGCCGAGGCATATGGGCCGAGGAGTGGTGTTGGGGATTCATATGCTTTGGCAAACACTTTGTATCAAAAAAGAACTCTGGCAATGATTTGTTCATCCACATCGATCGGTGTGAATGGATAAATCAGGTTTGCCAGGGCATACGAGCTGGTGGGTTTGGATTTTTGGGGCGGCAGCTCCTATGTCCTGGCAGACGCCTTCTCCTCCTTTTTGTATTGTTTTGTCTTTTGTCTTCTCTCTTTTTTCTATCCAGACCGACCAATCAGCTGCAGCACTGATGGTGCATCCTGACAGAACAATGCGCGTCTGTCAGCTTACACATAAGTCGGTGCATGCAGCGCTGCAGGACGAGATTTCTCCTCCGCAGTCAAAAAGATACGTTTGCCGAGGCATATGGGCCGAGGAGTGGTGTTGGGGATTCATATGCTTTGGCAAACACTTTGTATCAAAAAAGAACTCTGGCAATGATTTGTTCATCCACATCGATCGGTGTGAATGGATAAATCAGGTTTGCCAGGGCATACGAGCTGGTGGGTTTGGATTTTTGGGGCGGCAGCTCCTATGTCCTGGCAGACGCCTTCTCCTCCTTTTTGTATTGTTTTGTCTTTTTTCTTCTCTCTTTTTTCTATCCAGACCGACCAATCAGCTGCAGCACTGATGGTGCATCCTGACAGAACAATGCGCGTCTGTCAGCTTACACATAAGTCGGTGCATGCAGCGCTGCAGGACGAGATTTCTCCTCCGCAGTCAAAAAGATACGTTTGCCGAGGCATATGGGCCGAGGAGTGGTGTTGGGGGTTCATATGCTTTGGCAAACACTTTGTATCAAAAAAGAACTCTGGCAATGATTTGTTCATCCACATCGATCGGTGTGAATGGATAAATCAGGTTTGCCAGGGCATACGAGCTGGTGGATTTGGATTTTTGGGGCGGCAGCTCCTATGTCCTGGCAGACGCCTTCCTCTTTTTTTTTTTTTTTTTTTCTCCAAAATTTTTTGGCAGATATTTTTTCATCCACATTGATTGATTGTTTGACGTTAATTTTTCCTTTCAGCCCACAGTGCATTACCCTTATGCCCAATATAAGGAGTATAGCAGAAACTCCTAATACTGGCCATACATGTAATGATTGCAGAGACCCTAAAATGCCAGGACAGACCCCACGAATGATGCCATTTTGGAAAGAGGACACCCAAAAGTATTCCGTGAGGTGCATGGTGAGTTCATAGAATGTTTTATTTTTTGTCACAAGTTAGCAGAAATTGTGGTTTTGTGGTTTTTTTTTGTTTTTTCACAAAATGTCATTTTCCGCTAACTTGTGACAAAAAATAACATTTTCTATGAACTCACCATGGCCCTCATGGAATACCTTAGCGTGTATTCTTTTCAAAATGGGGTCATTTGTGGGGTTTGTTAACTGTCCTGGCAAGTGGGCGGGGTGCTAAATTTTGAGCACCCCTGTAAAGCCTAAAGGTACTCATTGGACTCTGGGCCCCTTAGCGCAGTTAGGGTGCAAAAAAGTGCCACACATGTGGTATCGCCGTACTCGGGAGAAGTAGTACAATGTGTTTTGTGGTGTATTTTTACACATACCCATGCTGGGTGGGAGAAATACCTCTGTAAATGACAATCTTTTGATTTTTTTACACACAATTGTCCATTTACAGAGTTATTTCTCCCACCCAGCATGGGTATGTGTAAAAATACACCCCAAAACACATTGTACTACTTCTCCCGAGTACGGTGATACCACATGTGTGGCACTTTTTTGCACCCTAACTGCGCTAAAGGGCCCAAAGTCCAATGAGTACCTTTAGGATTTCACAGGTCATTTTGCGGAATTTGATTTCCAGACTACTCCTCACGGTTTAGGGCCCCTAAAATGCCAGGGCAGTATAGGAACCCCACAAATGACCCCATTTTAGAAAGAAGACACCCCAAGGTATTCCGTTAGGAGTATGGTAAGTTCATAGAAGATTTTATTTTTTGTCAAAAGTTAGCGGAAAATTGATTTTTATTGTTTTTTTCACAAAGTGTCATTTTCCACTAACTTGTGACAAAAAATAAAATCTTCTATGAACTCACCATACTCCTAACGGAATACCTTGGGGTGTCTTCTTTCTAAAATGGGGTCATTTGTGGGGTTCCTATACTGCCCTGGCATTTTAGGGGCCCTAAACCGTGAGGAGTAGTCTGGAAATCAAATTCCGCAAAATGACCTGTGAAATCCTAAAGGTACTCATTGGCCTTTGGGCCCTTTAGCGCAGTTAGGGTGCAAAAAAGTGCCACACATGTGGTATTGCCGTACTCGGGAGAAGTAGTAAAATGTGTTTTGGGGTGTATTTTTACACATACCCATGCTGGGTGGGAGAAATAACTCTGTAAATGGACAATTGTGTGTAAAAAAATCAAAAGATTGTCATTTACAGAGGTATTTCTCCCACCCAGCATGGGTATGTGTAAAAATACACCCCAAAACACATTGTACTACTTCTCCTGAGTACGGCGATACCACATGTGTGGCACTTTTTTGCACCCTAACTGCGCTAAAGGGCCCAAAGCCCAATGAGTACCTTTAGGATTTCACAGGTCATTTTGCGGAATTTGATTTCCAGACTACTCCTCACGGTTTAGGGCCCCTAAAATGCCAGGGCAGTATAGGAACCCCACAAATGACCCCATTTTAGAAAGAAGACACCCCAAGGTATTCCGTTAGGAGTATGGTAAGTTCATAGAAGATTTTATTTTTTGTCAAAAGTTAGCGGAAAATTGATTTTTATTGTTTTTTTCACAAAGTGTCATTTTCCACTAACTTGTGACAAAAAATAAAATCTTCTATGAACTCACCATACTCCTAACGGAATACCTTGGGGTGTCTTCTTTCTAAAATGGGGTCATTTGTGGGGTTCCTATACTGCCCTGGCATTTTAGGGGCCCTAAACCGTGAGGAGTAGTCTGGAAATCAAATTCCGCAAAATGACCTGTGAAATCCTAAAGGTACTCATTGGACTTTGGGCCCTTTAGCGCAGTTAGGGTGCAAAAAAGTGCCACACATGTGGTATCGCCGTACTCGGGAGAAGTAGTACAATGTGTTTCCCAGAACGTCATTTCGGACAGCACCCCTGGATGAGACTTGTCTCCCTCCCCACTGTGGACAGGAAACTGTTAAAAGAAGAATTTGCATAAGCAATAGGCAGCCACATATAAGATACTACACCTGCCACAGTACCTCAGTTTAGTTTCCTGTCCCGGACGGGATGCATGGGAGAGGTCTCCAGGAGTGCCATCCATGTCAGGCGGCAGGGGCAGCGTTTTCCAGGGCTCCAAGCAGCACTGTTCAGTGAACAGTCGGAGCCCTGCAGCGTGGAGGAGGCTTCTCCATCGGAGGCAGCAACTTTATGCGCGCAGGTGCGTGCATTGGAGAGAGTTCACTTCCAGTTGAACCGGAGGTAGTCACGCGCTGGCGTCCCGCGTGATCTGAAGTCTGAGCCGGGCGGCAGGGGCTGCGGCGGTGATTAGGAATCGGCATACAGCTGATTCCTTAAGGTAAGAAGCTGATTAAGCATATGCTTAGCCGGCAGGGGCCGCATGCATAATTGGATCAGCTGCATCAAATCAGCAGCACAGGTATAAGTTTGTAGAGTCCATGATGCACTCTGGTTTGTGGCTGGGATCATGGAGGACGCCTCTGGGTCAGCTCCTGCACAATCTGCTGAATCTGCCCAGGATCCCTCTCTGGCAAGTAGATGTGATTATGTTTCTTCTGCTTGGCTGGATGTATGTTATGTATAGAGGGATTTGTCTAATGGCTGGCTATCGTTTATTATGTTTTATACCCCAAAAGACATAAGACTGAGAAGGTTGAAAAGTCTGAAAAATCTTCTACTCAGTCCAGTCAGCATGGATTGGCAACTCTGAATGGAAATTGTGCCAGTATTGTACAGAGAAGGCCCACAGCAATAGGAAATTAAAGATTCTGCTATTGCTTCTACCGCCTCAGCTGCTTCAGATGGGCCTGGGACTAGTACTGCTATGGCTTATCTACCTGTTATAGCTAATCCATCATCTCCTATGTTGTCTGCACCTCTAACTATGCCTCCTGCTTCCAAGAGACATAGGCCTCTATTTATTGAGCATTCCTGCATGCGGTAATGCTCAAAACAGCTGACTTTACCCACCATTTAGTAAAGTGTGCATTCATAAAACCTGTGTCCGCATGAAAATCTATAATTCCTGAGCAGGTGCGGGAAATTAACAACTTGTGCGGAGATTATCACAACACAGGTCACTGAAGGTTAATTCATAAAAATTAAAGCAGGCAAATGTGAGCAGAGAAACCCTGGCTGTTTAGAGAAGGCGATAAGCCAGCCATAACAGGCAAGCTAATGGAGAGACAGACCTCCCAGGCAGCTGCAGTGAGAGCAGAACAAACTGCATCCCAGAATACCCAGGCTGTGTTTTTAACCCCTTGGGTACCTGTTTTCAGATAAATTTCACATTAGAAAACCTGCATGTGTAACATTCTTGAAGTTCTTCTAAGCTGCAGCAATTAAATAGATTGTTTAAAAGAACTAGACAGATTCAGGGCAAGGAGAGGCAATTTAAACAAAAATGCACATGTAAAGGAATGCTGGGGCTGCCTCCTTTATAGTAACTCTCTCTGCACAGAGAAAATGTATCAAACTAGGAGGAAGATTTGAGTAAAACTGACTAAGGGCCTTTTTTTCATTACTCTGCGAGTTACGATTTGATTCTGATCACGAGGTACGTTAAACCAATGGAAACTGCAGCAGCAATTTCCATTAGTGCAATCTGATTGCGATGCGATTTGGACAAAGCACAATCGTCATCCTCCTACATTGTATGCAATTGAGCTGTACTATAAGTATAGTAGCGCAATCGCATAGTGGAAATTGAAGTGCGATTGGGATCGCAAATGCGGTTGCGATCGCATTTCATAGTGGAAAAGAGCCCTAACCGCAATGTTTTTTTCCTGAATTAATGAAAGACTTACTAATAGGTATTAAGTCTGAGCAGAAATCTTTGACACCTTTGGATCAAATGTATGAGAGTTTGGCGGATCCTCATTCTCGCCTTATTCCAGTCCATTCTACTCTTAAGATTAGGATTAAGGAGTGGGATAATCTAGGAAAAGTTTTTTTTGGCCCAGATCATTATCTAAATGTTGTTTTTCTCCTGAAGATCAGGGTTTTGGGGAACCCCGCCTAAATTAGATTCGAATGCTTCCAATTATCTAGTGGACGCTTCAGATGATACGGTTAAACTTATGGCCAGAACTACGGCATTAGTTAATTCAGCCAGAAGAGGTGTATGGGTAAAAACTTGGAATGATGACAATTCTTCAAAATCAAGTTATGTGGTGTACCTTGTGGAGGGGGTCTGCTGTTTGAGTCAGTTAGACAACCCTCTAAACAGAACGGCAGACACACATTAAAAAAAAAAAAAAAAAAAAATTCCTGTTAAAGGAATTCTATCGATTCACATATTTTCAATTGACACAGGAATTGTTTGGGAAGTGTTGCTAAGTACTGGTGTATACATTTTAGTAGCAACCTCTTTGTTTACTGTTATCAAAATGCTTTCAAACTTTACTGACAAAACTGACTCTGAGCCATGAGGAAAGGGGAAATTCCCCTCACACTTGATCAGATAACTCTGTGTAACTGTGTGTGACAGAGAGAACAGCTGCAGCTTCTGTGTCCTGTTTCGGACTGAAGTGTCTGTAGAGAGCAGAGGAAATGTAACTAATTGTTACAGCTTTTCATACTGTTTTTTGCTTTCAGAGTTTGTTTGATATTTGCTTTCTGTAGTCCGATATGCAACTCTGGCTGTGCATTGAAGTAGACACCCCTTCTGCAATTGATTGTCCCAATATAGCTAATCCTACCCTCAGTAAATTACAGCTTTTGCCTCTGATATTTAACATGAAAGGTAGGAAAATGTTTACACAGCAACTTAGACATTATTTGTACATTGTCATTTTAGAACACTTGGGTATCGATAGTATTCCTTTAAGAAAGGACCTTTTCAAAGTAAACGGTCCTTTCGTCCCTCCTTCTAAGAATAAGTCAGATCCCTAGTCCTCTAGGGCAGGAGATGGGCTCTCTAGAAGTCACAGAAGCCTAAGGGCCTGTTCAGACTGCACACGTTTCCAGCTGCGTTTTGGAAACGCGTGCAGAAGGCCAACATGCACGACATCAGACAGTGCATAGAGTGACGACAGTACAAAAATTGACGACAAGGTGGAGGGGCTGTCACAAAATTAGGGAGATATCTAAGATGGAAACAAAATGGATTTATGATCTTAAAACAATGCAGCCGGGTGGATTGAACGTTGAGCTTGATCTGAATTGTCATATAGCTGATGATTGAAGGGAGGATTGAATGGAGCTGTATATATAAATAATGATGGGGGACACAAATGTGAAGGTAAAATTGTATTCAATTCAGTTATTGTAATTGGTGAATATGTGTATTAAGGGGTGGGGGCATTATGGACAGAAAGGGGTTTATTTGTAGTAATATACATGGTGTTACATATGTGGAAGTGAGCGCCTAGAAACAGAGGTAAAAGTAGAGCAATTGTCCCTTTCCTATGGTAGCTGGTGTAGCCTTTTTTGGAAGCATTACCTTGGACCCATGATTTTAGTCTGTTGAGGTTTTTTGCCCTCTTATGATGCGGAATTCCGGATCGCAAGATCAAGGAAGGAAGGGGAAGGAAAAGAGAAAGAGAGGGAAAAGGAAAAAAAAAAAAAAATTTTTTTTTTTTTTTTAAATTTTTATGCGGAAATCCGTTTTTTATGCGGAATTCCGTTTTTTTGAATGCGGAGTTCCGTTTTTGAATGCGGAAATCCGTTCAACATGCTGCCACTTGTAGTCCGTCTGATAGGAGTTACAGAAATCCAGATTTTAGGGCGGAATTTGGAGGGGTGGAGCCCTGAGGGGCTTGTGACCCTAACCACCCAATTGGACAGCCTGGGATAGATCTGATCCTAGGGAATGATGGGTAATGTAGTCCCTGATAACACACAAAGTAGAGCCAATAGACAGTGAGGTTAGAAACGAGCTAAAGAGCTCAGCGAATGGTGCTCACTGAATCATATGGTTATGTGATGTGAAAACTGTTTAAAAGCGTCTGCAGGCTCCTAGTAGCTAAGCTCCTGATGAGTCCAAGTGACGAAACTAGTCGGGCGGCGCTGTAGGAGCCGGTCAGACGCTGGATCACCTCGAGGATTGTTTTATATGCGCATTTTAACTGGATGTTTGTAAGTGCACTTGCTCTTTTTAATATATTTTATTAAATGGAATTACGCTATGGTACACCTGTTTGAGCCCTAGATCATTTCTTTGCTGACACAAGAGAAAGTCATCACAACAAGCTAGAGCTGCTGGTCTGTGAAGGGTCGGCCATATTATCTGGTGAGAGGCTTGAGTGCATAGCTGGTGGAGGCACTTTAGGGTGACCCGTGAGTGGAGTGGGAGCACTGGTGGTGCTGGATAGTGTATGCTCTGTAAACGGTATTACACTATTGCTGTGTCTCTCTTTCATATGACATGTATACACACATCTGAGGAGTCCTATATCAGTGGAGGAGTTTGTGTGCTGGCATGGTCCAAAAACGTGATTGCTAATCGTTAGTGGTTGGCCTATTGTTCCGGTGAGAATATATCATTACTGCTATGAACTGTATATGAAGAATTATTGCTTGGACTATTAACTGGATACCTGTGGATCACACCTATTGAGGGCATTGTGGACTTTTTAAATGTGGAATCTTGTGTATTAATATGTGGGTTGTTGAGCGCTGTTTCCATAGAATAGAAATTTTGTACGTAGTGTGACACACACAATTGAAAAATAGCGATCCGACCAGACAGAGATTTATTAAGATTTATCAATATTTAGAATATCTATTGAGGAGCGCACTGATCAAATATAGAATTCATAGAGTGCACTGTCTGATGTTCACACTGCATGCGTTCCAGACCTGTGCGGTCCGGGAACGCATGCTGCACGCAGATTTAGCAAAAACGCGCGGCTGTCCCATTCACTTTTCAGTGATGGGATCAGCCACGCAACGCATGCAAACACGGATGGCGTGCGTTCGTACGCGTTGCGTTCCGCATGCGTGGCCGTCCGCGTTTGTAATGTGAACCGGCCCTAAGTCCAACTTCACTTTTACCAAGAAGTCAGATAAGCAATGACGCTAGTATTCCAGTGAGATGGAGAATTGCAAATTTCAAAACATGGCAACTACAGTGCACAAAATATTGGTTATTTAGGCTTCTTTCACAGTGGGACGTTACGGGCGCAGGTTAGAGCAGCTTGTAACGCAGCCCAGCTCACAGTAATGAAAAATCAATGGGCTGTTCACAGTGCCCAGGCTGTGTTACACTCTAACGCTGGACGTTTAAAGAAAGTGCATCATGCTGTGCGTTATACACGGTTTTAGCCGCATTAGACTGTTTGCATATGCTCAATAATGTGTGTTTTTTGTTTTTTCTTGCAGGAGAGGAGGGGAGAGTCCGCTGTTGTGGCCAGCCACATGACTAATTAATATGCACTGCAGTATTAACTTCCTGGAGCGGCCGCTTATTGGCTGGCAGGACCACGTGATGCGGAGTTTTCCGATCACGTGCTCTCCACAGTCTTTTGCCGCATGCGCCGTTTTCGTCCGATAGTATGCGTCAAAAAGTACGCATCACAGACCCATCAGGAGACGCATAACGTGGCTCTAAATAGCATCCAACTTCAAAGCTCACATGCGTTGCGTTGGGGGCACGTTATGTGACCTTAGCGTCGCATCTAACGCAACGTCTTAGTGGGAAAGAGCCCTTAAGGTGTTTTTTTTTTTTTTTGGAGGGATACAGAATAGAGTTCAGCCAGCCTCCTTTTAAGAGCTTTTGCATTACTCCCCGCTTGCAGGACCAAATAAAGTTTTCAGCCCTACAATCGAAAGTCCTTTCCCTGTTTAGAAAAAAAGGGTAATTCGAGAAGTACCGAAATGTCAGAGGACAGGGATTCTATTGCCCTGTGTTTTTTTTCTAGTAAAGGAGCTACAGGGAAATTATCAGTTCATACTAAATTTAAAGAGTCTAAACCAGAAGGTAAAATACAGAAAATTCAGGATGGATTTGATCTATTATTCATCTCTTACAGAAGGACGATTTCCTAGCCTTTCTAGACTGAAAAGATGCGTATCTTCAATTACCGATACATCTGTCTTCTCAATAATACTTAAGGTTTGCCATCCAGATGGAGGAAGAGGTAAGAATGTATCAGTTTAATGCTTTGCCCTTCGGATTATCCTCAGCTCCAGGGTTGTTTATGAAGGTAATGTCTGGGGTTCTGGCTACACTTAGACAGAGAAAGGTTAACATTTTGGGTTATCTTGATTTTCTGTTTTGGGGGACATCTCCCAATTCGGTAAGAGATCAGATTGTTACGACAGTAGTCTTACTACAAGATCTAGGTTGGATCATTAATTGGGAGAAATCTTCCTTAATTAAATCCTACACAGATTACGGTATACATTTGTCTGGGCTATTTCATTAGCATATCAGACACAGGGGGAGCAATTCAATTCTATCATGGCTCATTCCACAAGAGGAATTTCGACTTCTTGGGCAGAGAGGGCAGGGGCCTCTATAGATCAGATTTGCAGAGCTGCGACCTGGTCAAGTCACAATACGTTTGTAAAGCACTATTGCCTTAATGTATCTGTCTCTGCAGGTTTATCCTTCAGAAGGAAAGTTTTGCAAGCTGTGGTCCCACCCTAAGGTTTTAACTCTTGTATATCGTCTCATCCAGGGGTGCTGTCCGAAATGACGTTCTGGGAAAGACCACTTTACTTACGGTAAAGTCTTTTCCAGTAGTCATGAGGACAGCACCCCTGCAACCCGCCCTTATTTGGGTAGGAAAGAGAAATAAGTTTGTGTAAGCATCATTAAATGTCCGTGTCATCTTTTTATTAACTGAGGTACTGTGGCAGGTGTAGTATCTTATATGTGGCTGCCTATTGCTTATGCAAATTCTTCTTTTAACAGTTTCCTGTCCACAGTGGGGAGGGAGACAAGTCTCATCCAGGGGTGCTGTCCTCATGACTACTGGAAAAGACTTTACCGTAAGTAAAGTGGTCTTTTGTGGTGTATTTTTACACATACCCATGCTGGGTGGGAGAAATACCTTGTAAATGACAATCTTTTGATTTTTTTACACACAATTGTCCATTTACAGAGTTATTTCTCCCACCCAGCATGGGTATGTGTAAAAATACACCCCAAAACACATTGTACTACTTCTCCCGAGTACGGCGATACCACATGTGTGGCACTTTTTTGCACCCTAACTGCGCTAAAGGGCCCAAAGTCCAATGAGTACCTTTAGGATTTCACAGGTCATTTTGCGGAATTTGATTTCCAGACTACTCCTCACGGTTTAGGGCCCCTAAAATGCCAGGGCAGTATAGGAACCCCACAAATGACCCCATTTTAGAAAGAAGACACCCCAAGGTATTCCGTTAGGAGTATGGTAAGTTCATAGAAGATTTTATTTTTTGTCAAAAGTTAGCGGAAAATTGATTTTTATTGTTTTTTTCACAAAGTGTCATTTTCCACTAACTTGTGACAAAAAATAAAATCTTCTATGAACTCGCCATACACCTAACGGAATACCTTGGGGTGTCTTCTTTCTAAAATGGGGTCATTTGTGGGGTTCCTATACTGCCCTGGCATTTTAGGGGCCCTAAACCGTGAGGAGTAGTCTGGAAATCAAATTCCGCAAAATGACCTGTGAAATCCTAAAGGTACTCATTGGACTTTGGGCCCTTTAGCGCAGTTAGGGTGCAAAAAAGTGCCACACATGTGGTATCGCCGTACTCGGGAGAAGTAGTACAATGTGTTTTGTGGTGTATTTTTACACATACCCATGCTGGGTGGGAGAAATACCTCTGTAAATGACACTCTTTTGATTTTTTTTACACACAATTGTCCATTTACAGAGTTATTTCTCCCACCCAGCATGGGTATGTGTAAAAATACACCCCAAAACACATTTTACTACTTCTCCCGAGTACGGCAATACCACATGTGTGGCACTTTTTTGCACCCTAACTGCGCTAAAGGGCCCAAAGTCCAATGAGTACCTTTAGGATTTCACAGGTCATTTTGCGGAATTTGATTTCCAGACTACTCCTCACGGTTTAGGGCCCCTAAAATGCCAGGGCAGTATAGGAACCCCACAAATGACCCCATTTTAGAAAGAAGACACCCCAAGGTATTCCGTTAGGTGTATGGCGAGTTCATAGAAGATTTTATTTTTTGTCACAAGTTAGTGGAAAATGACACTTTGTGAAAAAAACAATAAAAATCAATTTTCTGCTAATTTTTGACAAAAAATAAAATCTTCTATGAACTTACCATACTTCTAACGGAATACCTTGGGGTGTCTTCTTTCTAAAATGGGGTCATTTGTGGGGTTCCTATACTGCCCTGGCATTTTAGGAGCCCTAAACCGTGAGGAGTAGTCTGGAAATCAAATTCCGCAAAATGACCTGTGAAATCCTAAAGGTACTCATTAGACTTTGGGCCCTTTAGCGCAGTTAGGGTGCAAAAAAGTGCCACACATGTGGTATCGCCGTACTCGGGAGAAGTAGTACAATGTGTTTTGGGGTGTATTTTTACACATACCCATGCTGGGTGGGAGAAATAACTCTGTAAATGGACAATTGTGTGTAAAAAAATCAAAAGATTGTCATTTACAGAGGTATTTCTCCCACCCAGCATGGGTATGTGTAAAAATACACCCCAAAACACATTATAGTACTTCTACTGAGTATGGCAATACCACATGTGTGGCACTTTTTTGCACCCTAACTGCGCTAAGGGGTCCAAAGTCCAATGAGCACCTTTAGGCTTTACAGGGGTGCTTACAATTTAGCACCCCCCAAAATGTCAGGACAGTAAACACACCCCACAAATGACCCCATTTTGGAAAGTAGACACTTCAAGGTATTCAGAGAGGGGTATGGTGAGTCCGTGGCAGATTTCATTTTTTTTTTTGTCGCAAGTTAGCAGAAATGGAAACTTTTTTTTTTTTTTTTTTTTTTGTCATTAAGTGTCATTTTCCGCTTACTTGTGACAAAAAATAATATCTTCTATGAACTCACTATGCCTCTCAGTGAATACTTTGGGATGTCTTCTTTCCAAAATGGGGTCATTTGGGGGGTATTTATACTATCCTGGAATTCTAGCCCCTCATGAAACATGACAGGGGGTCAGAAAAGTCATAGATGCTTGAAAATGGGAAAATTCACTTTTTGCACCATAGTTTGTAAACGCTATAACTTTTACCCAAACCAATAAATATACACTGAATGGGTGTTTTTTTTATCAAAAACATGTTTGTGCACATTTTTCGCGCTGCATGTATACAGAAATTTTACTTTATTTGAAAACTGTCAGCACAGAAAGTTAAAAAAATCATTTTTTTGCCAAAATTCATGTCTTTTTTGATGAATATAATAAAAAGTAAAAATCGCAGGAGCAATCAAATAGCACCAAAAGAAAGCTTTATTAGTGACAAGAAAAGGAGCCAAAATTCATTTAGGTGGTAGGTTGTATGAGCGAGCAATAAACCGTGAAAGCTGCAGTGGTCTGAATGGAAAAAAAGTGCCTGGTCCTTAAGGTTTAGAAAGACTGTGGTCCTTAAGTGGTTAATCCCAGAGTGTCTCCTTCCCACTACCCTCTAGATTGTAAGCTTGCAAGGGCAAGGACCTTCTCCCTAGTCCATACGATAGTAGAAAGAAAGATGGAGCACCAGCTCTTGCAATTTGGATTTATTAGCGTTCACATAGGCATTACAGGTAAACCAGTAGTGAGGGTAGGAGTACCGGCCTGACAGCCGTTTCGCGGCAACTGCCGCTTTCTCAAAGGCACAAAAAAGGTACCTTTTTGTGCCTTTGAGAAAGCGGCAGTTGCCGCGAAACGGCTGTCAGGCCGGTACTCCTACCCTCACTACTGGTTTACCTGTAATGCCTATGTGAACGCTAATAAATCCAAATTGCAAGAGCTGGTGCTCCATCTTTCTTTCTACTATCGTATGGACAATTATCTGAATTGTGAGCACGGCTACTAACTGAGAGCGATCACATTGTGTCTTCTGTCAGCCAGCAACTGGTGCCAACCACATTTATCTCTCTTGACTGTTGACCTTCTCCCTAGTGTTTCCTGATCTGTGTATTTTAACCTTTTGGGGACCGACGTAGTTTGAATCTACGTCCAGCAGGTGGTGCTGCCACCCTCACTGGACGTTGATTCAGTGCGCACGCGATCGTGCGCACCGAAGAGAGGAGATTAAGCTGTCATATGACAGCTGACATCTCCCCTCAGTGATCAGCAGCCATCACGTATGGCTGCTGATCAAATGATCACTATGATCGCCAGCGGATCATAGTGATCACTTACAGAGCTTCGGCGGTAGAGGGGAAAAGAAGAGGATCAACTCACCTTCCCGCTGTTCCCCCGACGATCGGTGCTCCCCTCTGCTCTGGCCGTCATCCCTGCTGTATTGACGCTAAGTGTCGGGTCCCGGCTTGATGACATCATCAAGCCGCGACCCGGAATTTAGCTTCAGTACGAGTCGGGAAGCCAGCGAGAGCGGAGGTGTCTACAGCTGCTCATCGCTGGAGCCTGGGAGGTGAGTAAAGGCTGCAAGCAATATGGGGGACACCTGGCCACCGAGGGGGGAACCATACCTACATGCCCACAGTAGGGATCCGGCTGACTGACCCCCCCAACCCCCCCCCCCCCCCCCCGCATGTAAAATCCCTGGTCCTTAAGGGGAGGTAGGCAGCCGGTCCCGAAGGGGTTTAACAAATAAACATGTATTAGTACTGGTGATGTTTTCAAAACACATTAATTGTTCGTATTTGTACTTGTGTCAATGGATGACCTGATTTTATAGTATGTTGAGCTGCTCATATATGTATGTTTCTCATTATTGTATGTTTTTGCACATGAAGATGTTGGTGCTACATCAATAAAAATCCAGCCTCCAACTGTGGAAGAGACTAGAGAGAACACTGACTATCACAGGCTGGTGACATTTACTGATTTAAAGCTGATACACACGTCCAAATTAATGCACAACCAACCAACAACACAACATGAACAACGGTACAAAAAGTTGTTTACATGAAAAGTACACCAACCAACTCACTTAAATACTATGCGTACAAGCTAAATGACAAACTGCACAACATGTCTGCATTCAAAAACAACGAAGTTGTTCAAAAGACACACACATTCCAACCTGCATGATAGTTGGTCTCATTGATCCTCCGGTTGGATCTGGCAAACAACCGGTTATTAGTTTGTCATTTGGTTGTTTGCCAAACGTACACACATTCAACTTATCTTCCAACAGACAAGTTTGGAAGATAGTTGGACAGATTGTTTTTAGGTGTGTATGAGCCATTACATAAGCTGGAGATCAATGGTGAGCCTGTGTGATCCTGGAAAACCTGGACTAGACTCTCCTTGAATTTACCTTACCTGTGTCATATCAGATCCATCACTAACTCCTTCCTAATTCCTAACCCCACCCTACTCCTACTAACCCTAAAAACTAAAACTAACCTCCCCCGCACTAATAATAAATACTTTAACCATCCCTTAAAACAGAAGGAATTTGCAATTATTCAGCTTTATGTGATCAAGAAAGATCTCCCATGATGCATCACTGCTGAATATGCAAATTATCCCTTTATGTCCCTAAAAGTCAGACACATCCAAATCTGCTGATGTGCTGTGTGCCTATAGCCTATTAATTTTACAGAGCCATACCAATCCAATGTGCATAAAGTAGTTTAGGACTGTGGCTACTGCCCAGTAGTATGCTGCCTTGAGCCATGAAGATATACCAGAAAAAGGAAGATGACCAGTATTATAATTTTTATGATTAAAGTACACTTTTACAATTATACGGGTCTTTACTCGGTTCAGAAGAAAATACTTATATCTATTTAAAAAGATAAAAAGGCTGGCGTGCAATTAGTTTCCTTTTTACATGGGTATTAAGGGCTCTTTTCCACTAGGAGCTGAGCCAAGTGTTTTGACTGATCGCTCCTAGTTTGCGTTTAGAAAGGTAAAATGAAAGTCAATTTGACTTTCATGTTAACTTTCAAATTAGACGAAGCGTCCCAGAGCATTACGTTACAACGTAACGTCCAGCCTCTGCGTTTTATCATCGGGTAAATTAGAACTACTGCCGCTAATCAGCATCCCACTGCAACTTCCCGAAATCACGCCGCAAGTCCTTAACACGTGCAGGAAATCGGCTCCTGCACGCATTTGGTAATGTGAAAGAATCCTAAAGGGTACAACACATAGTCCAACTCTCCCTAATACAACATAATATCCATACTTCATTATGGGTAGTACAGTAGTTTCATGGAGATTAAAAGCACACCAAGGTGCAGTTCAAAGAATTTCACAGGTTATGCATCAGATATTTACATTATAGTGCCCATCAAGGATACAATCTTAATTGAACAATCTTCCAGTTGTATAATTACATTGAAAGAACAATGGGAACACTTTCGGTCCTGTGTAATGCTGGGTACACACATTGCGTTCCCGCACTCGATTCCCGTCGATGCGCCGCTCGATTCCCGTCGATTCGTTAATTTCCGACTTGTCCGATTAGCATTTCGATGGATCGTTAGGTCGATTTGACATACTTTACATGGCATTCGACCTAAAAATTATCGAAATGCGCTCGGAAATGCTCGGAAATAATCGAATCGTCGGGAATCGAGTGGCGCATTCGATGCGGGAACGCACCGTGTGTACCCAGCATAAGACATCTTGCCAGAATCATATGTCCTATTTTGGCAAGGTTCACACTTAAAGAGAGACTGAAGCGAACAAAAATTGCTATTTTTACCTTCTAGTTCGTTTCAGTACTCTCATTAGATGTAAACCGCTACATCCCCGCCGCAAAATGAGGGCTTTAGACCCCCCAAATCCCAGGGGGGCAATCCGGCCGGCGTTTCCTGAAAGAGGCAGAGCTTTCAGCTGCAGCTCTGCTTCTACTGATGTCAATCGCCTTCACAGAGAGGGGCAGGGAGAGGTGGAGATCCGCACAGCGATTGACGTCAGGAGAGGCAGAGCTACAGCAGAAAGCTCTGCCTCTCAGGGCAGCACAGTCCACGACCAAGATGGTCGTGGATGTTTGCCCCGGGATTTGGGGGGTCTAAAGCCCTCATTTTGCTGCAAGGATGCGGCGGTTTACATCTAATAAGACTACTGAAGCGAACTAGAAGGTAAAAATAGCAATTTTTGTTCGCTTCAGAGTCTCTTTAAAGCATACCTGAAGTAACATGATGAAACAAATGAAGGTACATATAGTACTAGCCCTACAAAGAAATTGTTTGAAGTTCCTTTCTGTTTTCCAGTACAGTAAGAGTAAAAAGGGAGTTATCTATGTAACCAGGGGCATAGCAATAGGGGTTGCAGAGGTTGCGACCGCATCGGGGCCCTTGTGCCAGGGGGGCCCTCCCTCAACTACAGTATTAGCTCTCTATTGGTCATATGCTCATAATAATCACTTTGAATAGTGGTAATCATTAAAGGGGCACTATGGCGAAAAATTGTAAAATTTAAATAGTTCATCTCTTCATAGGGGATTCTCAGGGATTTATTTATTTTCAAAAGCACTTAGTGAATGGCAGTTGCTCTGTCCAACTGCCAAAAAATTGTGTAGCGAGCAGGGAAGCTGGCCAGCATCATTGTTTAAATCCTTTTTAGGGAATATCTTTATAAAGAATAAAAGCCATGCTGAGAATCCCCTTTGAAGAGATGGGCTAGCCCAAAACCTGTCACTTCTGTCAGATTTCTACTACCTATTGTAAATGACAGCAACATAGGAAAAAAGTAATTTAAGGCTCATTTTACTCTGGAAAAAAAAACATACTTTTTATTTGTTTGTTTGCACATATTTTAAATTTGACAATTTTTCGCCATAGTGCCCCTTTAACAAACTGTTCCCAATTCCCTTTTTGCACCTCTAACACTGTAGTTGCCATTGGCAGGATTTGGTGCGCCGTATCAATTGCTATGTATAGAGTGCTTGGGGGGCCCCATTGTAAAAGTTGCATTGGGGCCCACAGCTCCTTAGCTACGCCACTGTATGTAACTCTGTTTACAGAAGTAAAGAGAAATCAAAACAGCTGAGAAACAGTGGAATATAGCTTCTGATAAGGTTTAAGTGCTGGAAACTTCAAAAGGTCATTATTTCTGTTTGTGTTTCCATTCGGAAAGACAAATTTGTCACAGCTGCTGTTAAGAATTAAGTCTTCAAATGAAGCAACATAAAAATATAAGGGAAATTTAATGTAAGTTAACAAATTACAGTCCAATCACTTCAGCTCCATATATTTTAGGGATTATTGAAAAACCTTATAAGTTGCCGATTTCTTTTTAAATATAAAAGCCTGGAACCACATCCAATTTTGATTTCCCAATTTTACAAATTACATGTATGCTTACCTACACTATGAATGCTTGCAATTTAAATGCAGCCAAATTGCAGCGGAAGTGACACCACGCAGGTCAAGAACTGACATGTGGTGGTGTTACTATGCGGCAGATGGCTGCAGCCACGCTTATATGTGACTCTGTGGAGGGACCGCTTGTGCAAAGCCAGAACCGAGCGCTAACAAGTGCCTGGTCGATGCAGGAGAGCAGCTGGCGGGCGGTGTCAGTTGCCCATGTGAAAGAGTTTACCTTGATATCTATAGATCAACACACAGAAGTAATTTGAGTTATTTTTACTACTCACTCTATCTGTTTGAATTAGTGCAGCCAAATATGCGATCATATCGTCTTCAAAGTGGCGATGCATTCCCAGCCTATGCACGGCTGTAGCGATACATGCTGCAGCAATCACCGAAGGACTAAAAGCTGCTAGGCTCCGATCTGTGGAGAAGCAAGACATGATAAATCACTGGGCTTGTTTATTAAAGGGAACATAAAGTGACAGTAATGTGGCCAGTTTAACTTTAACTTCTTCCGACCCCCTGTAGTCATCATTGTCCCTCACCGTCATTCCGTCCTGTTTCATTCAGCAGATGTCCTCCCTGAAAAGCTGCATTTGTGGGCCCTGGGCTGCATGCCTCCTTGATCGTGCTCCCGTGGCTTGCACAGTTCATGAAAATTGCTGTGAATGCGTTGGACGCTCCTGAGATCATGATCAAGCAGTAGCCCGCGACTGGCCCAATCTGCCAACTTTCAGAGGGGCAAAGAGCCTGAATGAATAGGCCAACTTTCAGAGGGGCAAAGAGCCTGAATGAAACAGAGTGGAATGACGTTGTGGGACCAGGATGACTACAGGGGGCTGGACGGAACCTCATATAAGGTAAACTGGCCACATTACTTTCAAAGTCCCTTTAAGGTTCTGTAGAGTTGTACATTATTGCAGAGCATAAACATTACTGAAAACGTATACTTGGTTAATTCATATTTATCTGCAATTTGTAACAGGCTAAGTTTTGTAACACATGCCTGGATCATATCAGACTTTAGTAGGAAACGCTAACAGGCTGCTATTTGCAAGATTGTAGACACCCTCTTAGCTCTTGCTAATATAATGCTATGTATGTGATCCCACTTGAGGGATATGATAAAAATTACACATAGTATTACATTAGCAAGAGTTTCTCAAAACACAAGCGTTCATGGAAATGTTTGTGGCCACAATACAGGACCTAATTTAATATCAATCTACATTATAAGCACTTAATTTTGCAGCCACAACGATCTCATTGAATAGTGATTGTACCTTTGACATAAAGGCCAATTTCCAATTAACTTTTTAATCTTCTCTATAAAATAAATTTTCAGCAGGTTACATTTAAAAAGGTACCCAAAAGTTGGTGAAAAAGTACTATTAATTTTATTTTGAGTATTTTCTTGCTGGCTGGTGGTTTACAAGGGATTTCATGGCAAGGTGTGAAAATATCACCTAGGTGAAAACTCAGGTGAAAAGGTTAATTGCATATGGGCCAAAATGTGGCTACAACAATCATACCAAATACCAGTCTTGCGGCTGCAATGATTTCACTGAATTCCATCTATATCTTGGACATAAAATGCAGCTACAATGACCATACCAAATACTGATTATATCTTTAAAAATTGCAGTTACATCAATTTCACTAAATACCATGGTTAAGGTTAGGCACCACAATGGGGTATAAGGTTAGGCACCACCATGAAGGGTTAAGGTTAGACGCCAGAGTCGGGGTTAAGGTTAGGCACCAGCATAGAGGGTTAGAGTTAGGTGCTAAAGGGGGGATGGTTAAGGTTAGGCACCACCATGGGAGGTTAAGGTTAGGCGCCACAAGGAATGTGGGGTAAAGGTTAGGTGCTATGGGGGGTTAAGATTAGGATCCACCATGGGGGGTTAAGGCTATATTGTAATAGTGGCTAAATCCAACATCTTTTGTAAACGGAATCACGCTTATCAGCTATAAACAAGCGCCTTTTTATAAACTAAATCACATTTCTTGGCTACATCCTGCGCCTTTTTTTCCTCAGAAGCCTTTTTTTACATGTACTGCGTAACTCCATGAGGCGTCTGCCTGTCCAGCTCTGATATCAAGCCCTAGCAAATGAGAGGCCAGTGAATTCACTGTCAGCTGCCCACCTAAAAGAATCCTTAATGAGACCCAATGTTTTTCTTTAGTGACTGCAAAATGAAGTTGCTGTATTTTCCTGAAAATATTACAAGCAAACAAGACTACAGGAATTACTCTAAGAACATTATGCCAAGGTTAGTATTATGTTTAAAGGGTAACTCCACTTCAATTAAAAACTAATATAACATATAAATGCTACTCATGTGTGGTAAAAAAAACAAAAAACACAGAAACAAAAAAAAACGAATCTATTTCAGTTTGCAGTTGCTATAATCTTCTGAGGCTCAGTTCACGCTATGCTATGGCAACATATCTGTATAGCATGAATAAGCTGTACCACTCAGTACATGGTATGGCAGCATCTGCTGGACTTGGATACAGAAGAGGGCCATTCTGTGGGGTAAACGGCAAAACTGTAAATGGAGGAGACGGATGTGTGTCAATGGAACTATGATTTCTTATAGGGACGCATAGGTCTGTTCTGCATGTCTTTTGGTCTGCTTCCATGTGCTGTGGAAATTGGTCTGGCAGTGAACTAGTGAACATACCCTACTAGTGGAAAAAATACAACCCAAGCTTGCTTTAAGTCATGGCAACAAGGCTTCTCATCAGAATTGAGAATTCTCTGTTTTTTGTGTTTTTTTTAATTGAAAATTTAATTATAACAGATGCAAGTTATAACAATCCCATAAATACCCCCCCCCCCCCCCCCACACACACACACACACACACACTCCCACCCCTTTACTCTAGAATTCTCTGTTTACCTTGCACAATTCAGGAAGTAAAATTCTTGGTGTTTCAGTGTCCATAGCCTTACTGAAGTGACCCATTCATAGCTCTAAGACATATATGTCAAATTCCGGCCCGCGGGCCTAATCTGGCCCTCAGGGCCATTAAATTTGGCCCTTGAGTGTTTTCCCCACTTTGGATTATGTTTGGCCCACTCTAGACCACCAGTGAAGCTAAACTGAAGATGAAGCCCTAGAACACCAGGGAAGCCATATGGGCGAGTTAGGGGAAAGCACTAAACACTAGGAAGCTGTATAGGGGAGGCAGAAGGGTCATGTTATGATCACTTCTGCAGCATGTACTGCTGGCTGCAGTTTTACTGTAGACAAGCACTTTTTGATTTCTTTGCGTGCATTTGCTCGCTCACACTGAGCGTTGATTCCATCTGCAGTCGCTCTGAGGTTGATGACGGTTTAAGATGCGTTTGTGAAAGCAAACAATGTCTTTTGCAATGGTGCTGCAATCCCTTTCAGGCAGGCTGCATATCATTGTCTGCCCTTTCCTGCTGTCAGCCTGTGTTTGATTATCATTCACCTGTGTGGGAATCTGCATGTCTGCTCCCATTGGATGACCTCAGTATAAAGGACTGCTTCCTGCAGTGCTCCATGGGCTATCATAGTTTCAGATCAGTCTGTTACTCTGTCTGCCCCCCCCCCCCCCCCCCCCCCCTGTTCCTAGATCTTGT
Source organism: Hyperolius riggenbachi (assembly GCF_040937935.1). Classification (NCBI taxonomy): domain Eukaryota; kingdom Metazoa; phylum Chordata; class Amphibia; order Anura; family Hyperoliidae; genus Hyperolius; species Hyperolius riggenbachi. The sequence continues at coordinate 342,178,426 of NC_090647.1, read as the reverse complement.
GTGGACTGCACTGACTCCTGCGAAGGGGTCAGTGAGTCCTTCTAGTCCTGATCCTGTTTATCAGTATTTGTTAATTTGCTGGTCTTGCATCATATATTGGTTCATCACCGATATATACGCATACTAGCCCGTTTGTTATTTTCCTTGTATTCGTGTAACGTTAATACATCAGTGTCGCTGATATATACGTACTCAAACTGTTTATATCCTGTGTTCAGTCAGTGAGTTTCCAGCACGTTTTCGGTAGGTTGCTCTTAGTGTGATAACCGGTGCTTAGTTAGTTCAGTCCTGATCCTGTTACCTTGCGTGGATTGCGCTCACTTCTGCGTAGAAGTAGCGAATCCTTCCTAGTCCTGTTCCTGTTACTTTGCGTGGATTGCGCTCATTTCTGCATAGAAGTAGCGAATCCTTCCTAGTCCTGTTCCTGTTACCTTGCGTGGATTGCGCTCATTTCTGCGTAGAAGTAGTGAATCCTTCCTAGTCCTGTTCGTTGTATTGCTCCAGTTCCTAGCTAGTGTTCCTTGCTTATGTTATATATCGGTTCATCGCCAATATATACATATATTAGTCAGTCGTTTGTAGTTTCAGTGATAGCTGTAATCGTAATACGCTAGGAAATCATACCTATTGTATATTTGTGTGTATTGCGTCTGCCTGCCTTGACTCTGCTATTTCCTGACTATTCTGTCCTGTCCTTGTGAGGCACGCCATCGCTGCAATCGCACTGGCTGCCTCATTCCAGTCTGTCTTGTTATGGACGCTTGCTGTCACTAAAGCAGTGACTAGTTAAGCAAGCTTTCATTCTGTCTACCTGTCTGGATCTTCTGAGCTCTGGTTAATGCACTCAGCGCTACCTTGCGCTGAGCCACTAACAGTGAAAGTATTGTTTGTGGCTGTTCAGATCTACGCCTTCTCTGTGCGCCACATCTCCTATTGGAGTTAGTCCTCTCCTCCACTAAACTGGGGATATCCTGGTTCCTTGTGCTTGTGTGTGTGTGTCCTTCACGTTAGGATACGCATTATGTGCTGACCGTGGAGAATATACCACCGAGCGTGACAGGTCACTAGACACCAGGGAATTTTATAGGGGAAGGTGGGGGGCTCTAGACCCCAGGGAACTGTATAGGGGAGGGGGTCACTAGACACCAGTGAACTGTATAGGGGAGGGAGGACCACTAGACACCAGGTAACTGTATATGGGTTGGAGGGGGGCCATTAGACACCCAGGAACTTTATCAGGGATGGAGGTGGCCACTAGACATTGAGGTTGGCCCGCAACTAAGGCCACATACACACATCAGACCATAGTCTTTTGAAAATGAAAGATCACAGACCAATTTTACCCCCTTCCATGTAGTATGAGAGCCATACCTACACAGTCTATTCTATGGAGCTGAACTCCCCATCAGACAGAAATCTTTGCAAGATGCTGCACACACAGATGCTGTACAGACACAAAAGATCAGTATCTGCAAAAGATCTGTTCCTGCCAAAGATCCATTCCTGCAAATTGCATTCATAGTCTATGAGATCTGCAGATCATCATACACACCTTGTTTAAAGGGACTCCGAGCTCAGCCAAAAAATGAAAGATGTACTCACCTGGGGCTTTCTCCAGCCCATTGCTGGTTGGGAGGTCCCACAACGGCGTCCTGGCTCCTCTCCAAGTCCCCGCTCCGGAATGGCTGACCGGCCGCAGCCCGGGCGACACTCGGCCGTGTGTCGGGCTGCTCCTTCCGCGTATGACGCGGCTGGCGTCGCGGCTGGCGTCACGGCGGCCGGCATGGCAGTACGGCGCATACGCGCTTTAAACGCGCATGCGCAGTACTGCCAGGCCGGCCGCCGTGATCCCGCGAGGCGGCCGGCGAGTGACGTCAGCCGCGTCATACGCGGAAGGAGCAGCCCGACACTCGGCCGAGTGTCGCCCGGGCTGCGGCCGGTCAGCCATTCCGGAGCGGGGACATGGAGAGGAGCCAGGACGCCGTCGTGGGACCACCCGACCAGCACTGGGCTGGAGAAAGCCCCAGGTGAGTACAACTTTCATTTTTTGGCTGAGCTCGGAGTCCCTTTAACAGACATTCATCAGCAGATCAGACAATCATCTGCAGATCTGAAAATCCATCCTGGTGGATCTGATCTGCAGATGAATGTCTGTTAAACAAGGTGTGTATGAGGATCTGCAGATATCATAGACTATGAATGCATTTTGCAGGAACGGATCTTTTGCAGGAACAGATCTTTTGCAGATACTGATCTTTTAAATGTCTACAGCATCTTTGTGTGCAGCATCTTGCAAAGATTTCTGTCTGATGGGGAGTTCAGCTCCATAGAATAGACTGTGTAGGTATGGCTCTCACACTACATGGAAGGGGTCTGTGATCTTTCATTTTCAAAATACTATGGTCTGATGTGTGTATGAGCCTTTAGTCCCATTGTACAATTTCGGCCCTTTTTGTATTTGACTTTGACACCCTTGCTCTAAGAGGATGCAATATCATTTTATCCCTCTTAACAGCTTTTGAGCTGCCAAGAAGTGATTTAAGTGCATTTCATGGCCAGTTTTTGAAGATACACGGTTACACCTGTGTAATAATTTGAAACTGATTTGGTGAAAGTGGAGTTGCATTTTAAGGATGATCTTATGTATTTGGGATACCTACCCAGTGCACAGACGCTCATATATGTCCTAGAGTGGCTACTCAGCAAGGCTCGACGATCTGCTGAGAACAACAATCTTTCCAAAATCTGCTCAACGAAATCATGGGCTATCAAGACAGCTAAGTCCCAATGCAGCTGATCAAGAACAAATACTTCCCACTCCTAAGGCAGAGAAAGCAATACATGTTAAAACAATCACGTTATAAAACCCAGAAAGCCAACAATCTGAAAATCCTAGCATTAGTATCTTACATTCAGGACCCTTTCACACTGAGGCGCTGCGGTGAGGTAAATTTACCGCATCCCACCTCAGCCTAATGTTGGTCTATGAGGGAGTCCACACTCCCCACAATGTGGTGCGCTGCGCCGGAAGTGCTCTAACACGCTTCAATACCTATATTACCGTGTGGCTTCTGCGGCGACCTGCAGCGATCTGTGTCGGACCGAAAGTCATGTAAATCTATAGTAACGCAGTTGCTGAACAGGAAGTGAGCATAACTTCCGGTTTGGCTGGATGCCAGAAGGGAATTACCGCTCACTAACAGGGTACTCCCTGAAGGCCTGTTTTTTTCATTACATGCAAAGCGAGATATTGCAAGCCTTTATTTGTTATCATTTTGATGATTACGGCTTACAGCTTATGAAAACCCCAAAATCAAAATCTCAGACTATTAGAATATTGTGAAAATGTGCAATATTCTAGGCTCAAAGTGTCAGACTCTAATCAGCGAATTAATCAAAAACACCTGCAAAGGGTTCCTATTTCACATATTAGTTTCACCTAAGTTGAATTTCTTAAATGAATGGACTTTTGCACAATATTCTATTTTTTCGAGTTTCACCTGTATATCCTGTATTCCAGACAAAACTCTTAACCAAGAGTCCTGTATATCCTGTATTCTAACCAAAACTCTTAATTCAATGTAGTGAATGGGATCAGCAGAGCAGTGCATATGGCGTGCGATCATGTGCATTGCATTCCGATTGCGCAGCCATTCTGCGCTAATGATGTAAACGAGTCCGTAGAGTGGAAAGGGTTAATAGCCACTTTGTGAAATGATTGTATAGCTGTGGCGTATTTCCTCTCCCTTCCCCATGGCATCAGTACTGTGTTCTCTGGGAATGAAGCATCTCCTGCAGTAAGCACTGGGTGAGGAAACTACTGTATTTTTCGGACCATAAGACCCTCCAGACCATAGGACGCACCTAGGTTTAGCGGACCAAAACTGTTCTAACCGTTCGTGTAGGCAGTGGCTCACTCACCCTCCAGTAAAATGTAGTGTAAGAGCCCTGTCAGACGCCCTGCCAACATGGCTTGGCAAAAAGTATTGCGACACCTCTCCAGATCTTTGAATTCAGGTGTTACAATCACTTCCATGGCCACAGGTGTATACAATCATGAACAGAGGCATCCAGATTACTTTAACAAACATTTGTGAGAGAATGAGTCGCTCTCAGCTCAGTGAATTCCATTATGGTACCATGATAGGAGGCCACCAGTGAAATAGGTCCATTCAAGAATGTGGAAGTAATTGGGAACAAAAGCAACTCAGCCAGGATAAATCACAGAATGGGATCAGTGCATACTGAGCCGCATATTATGTGGAAGTTAAAGACTTTCTACAGCTACAGACCTTTAAACGTCATATGGCCTTCAGATGAGCTCAAGAACAGTGTGTAAAGAGCTTTATGGACTGGGTTTTCATGGTGAGTTGCTGCATCCAAGCCTTATGCTGGATATAGACGGTGTGTTTGCTTATCAATCGATAATTTCCGACAGGTCCGATCACCGCGCAGATCGATTCCCCGCTCGATACCGGGAATCGATCCAGGCAGCCGCGGCGACAAGCGGGGATACGGCGGGAGTTGATCCGGCAGATAATCGAGCCACCTGCTCTAACCGTCTACGCCCAGCATTACACCACCAAGTGCAATGCAAAGCGTCGGATGCAGTGGTGTAAAGCATGCCTTGCCACTGGACTCTAGAGCAGTGGGCATGTGTTCTCTAGAGTGAAAATCATGTGCTTCTCTGCCTGGCAATCCAATGGACAGGTGTCTGCATTTGGCAGATGCCAGGGGAACACAGTATACCTGATTGCATTATTCTAAGTGTGAAGTTTGGTAGAGAGGGGATTATGGTGTGGGATTATTTTCAGGGGTTGAGCTAGGCCCCTTAGTTCCAGTGAAAGTAATTCTCAATGCTTAAAGCGGACCCAAACCAAACATTTTTTTTAATTCAAAATATTTAGTTGCACCACTCTGACACATACAAATATAAATAAACACTCCTTCAAGCCTATGAGCATTTCAGTGCATGCTTTTCACCCTCCTCTTTGCATAACTAGGGTTATACTGGGGGCAGCCACTAGCAATTCCTCCTATGCTGGACACCATGTACTCCACCAGTTTGCCGGATTATTTGCCAGGGAGGGGTTTCTCCAATAAATGTAAAATATTTTATATTTATCATCATGCAGCTGAAAAAAGGCTGCTATTTATTATTATAATTTAGAAAATAGATTTTATTTCTGAAATCTTGTATTTTTAGTTTGGGTCCACTTTAAGGATACCGAGATGTTTTGGAAATACTGGTAAAAATCCAGATGCTTACAGGAAATTCGGTTGTTTTGCGAATGAGAAGGCTTGCTTTGATGTCAGCAACCAAAACTTGCTAAATGTACATTACAATGCTAATTAGCAAAAGGGAAAAAGTACCCTGATCTGAGATGCAAGGACAGAGCCAGCTGTGTAAAATGCTAGTGTCTCGACTTTCAGTGGCACCACATCCCTCATCTTGGAGGCCAGCAGCATGCATACTGTGCCGAGTAGCTGCAGACTTCTTTTCTCCACGGGAAACAAGGATAAGCACATTCGTACGTAGCTCAAAGCTAGAGGGAACACTCCCTCCTCACAGTGCTGATCCTCGCACACCTGGGATTTAAAGCACAAAATTAATATTAATCAGTATGTTTCCTGGTTCAGAATGTAAGCTGTTATAAGTAGATGCAATGGCCCAAACTAAAATAAGATTCCCCAGCATCCAAATGTAATAGTTACAATTAATATAAGCAAAATCGGACCTGTGCCAAATTTTTTGCTGAAAACAAACAAACAATATTCATCATATTACCATCAATTTAGTCACAGTATGTTCAACCATTACTTTACCCTTCAGGGTCCCAGATCTGCTTCATTCAGGGCCATAAAGCCACATGTGGTGAATGATGTAAAGAAACCGACAAACTTTTTACTCTGCATGGGCCCCAGGGGACCAAAATTAAGTTGGGGGGGGCTGGGTGCCAAGAAGTGCTCGAGGGCCCTGGGGCAATTGCACAGTTTTCAATTATGGAGTGCTGGCCCTGCACTGCATGTTTTGTTGCCTGCAAGCCTCATACAGTGCAGAGCCTAGGCAAAGGTCAGGCACTTATATACTTACAGCCTCTGTCAGGTCTTCTGGCCATACAGCAAGCATGGAATAATGTCATTATGCCACACCCTCAAGTGCCATATCTCCTTCTGACATGCACTTCATGAGGCATATATATATACATACTGTCTGACAGTGGACCAGGTAAAAGATTTTTTTTTTACCAGTGTGGAATTTCTTTTTAACCGCTTCCGGACAATGCTAATTGAAATCTATGCCCTGTTTAGAACCTGTTATCCCTGCCAGGGCGTAGATTTCAATTATCCCGATGCACGCTACCACCGCTCTCTCGCCCTGCTCTCGGTATGACAACAGAGCTCCGTGAGTCGGTCAGGAGCCGATTTCATTGGCCCCTGACCACCTGATCACTGTGAGCCAATCTCATTTATAAATTGTGACATACAGATGAAAGTACAAAGAAAAAGTTGTATAAGACAGATTCATTTGAACTCTTCAAACACAAGAGAACAGGCATAAGCCTGGCACAATTCAGTTTAATTATGAGTTCAGTGCAAGTGCATACAAAGGCATTGATTAATGTGATTATGCAACATTAAGCATATGCATAAGTGGGTACTTAGCTTCACTCATGTGCTGGGGTCAGGAGAGTGATGGTGGGCGCCTGCGATACACAGCCTTACAACTGTTTCGCGGAGGTAGTCCTGGCTTCTGCTGAGGCACAAGCACGATGCAATTTTCTAGACTGCCTCGGGGACACTTTAAATCAATTACTTTGGAGAAAACCTTGACGTTCTGTGAATCAGCTTGATGAAAAATACTGCAGTGCTTTGATAAATAATGTCCTCCATTTAATGCCTATGGTACTGATTGCTGGATGAATGCAGTTTATGAGTGCAAGGGGTCTATAATGATATATGCCCTTGAGGTACAGTGGTTTGCAAAAGTATTCGGCCCCCTTGAAGTTTTCCACATTTTGTCATATTACTGCCACAAACATGAATCAATTTTATTGGAATTCCACGTGAAAGACCAATACAAAGTGGTGTACACATGATAAGTGGAACGAAAATCATACATGATTCCAAACATTTTTTACAAATAAATAACTGCAAAGTGGGGTGTGCATAATTATTTAGCCACCTTTGGTCTGAGTGCAGTCAGTTGCCCATAGACTTTGCATGATGAGTGCTAATGACTAAATAGAGTGCATCTGTGTGTAATCTAATGTCAGTACAAATACAACTGCTCTATGACGGCCTCAGTGGTTATCTAAGAGAATATTGGGAGCAACAACACCATGAAGTCCAAAGAACACACCAGATAGGTCAGGGATAAAGTTATTGAGAAATTTAAAGCAGGCTTAGGCTACCAAAAGATTTCCAAAGCTTTGAACATCCCACGGAGCACTGTTCAAGCGATCATTCATAAATGGAGGAGTATGGCACAACTTTAAACCTACCAAGACAAGGCCGTCCACCTAAACTCACAGGCCGAACAAGGAGAGCGCTGATCAGAAATGCAGTTAAAAGGCCCATGGTGACTTTGGACGAGCTGCAGAGATCTACAGCTCAGGTGGAGGGAATCTGTCCATAGGACAACTATTAGTCGTGCCCTTCACAAAGTTGGCCTTTATGAAAAGTGGCAAGAAGAAAGCCATTGTTAACAGAAAAGCATGCGAAGTCCCATTTGCAGTTTGCCACAAGCCATGTGAGGGACACAGCAAACATGTGGAAGAAGGTGCTCTGGTCAGATGAGACCAAAATGGAACTTTTTGGCCAAAATGCAAAACGCTATGTGTGGCGGAAAACTAACACTGCACATCACTCTGAACGCACCATCTCCACTGTCAAATATGGTGGTGGCAGCATCATGCTCTGGGGTGCTTCTCTTCAGCAGGGACAGGGAAGCACCACTCCATATTCCGTATAGACTTAGCTTTCGCTACCCCTCCTATGTTATCTCAAGTGCAATCCATTGACATATTACCATCAGGTATATCAGACCATGCTCCTATTTTATTTACGGTGACTATTTCCACTAAACCCAAAGACAGACTGTGGAAAATATCTCGTTTTTATATAACTGAACCTCTTATTTAACCTCAAATATAGCATGCCCTACGGAATTATTGGGACACAATACTGGTTCCACTTCTGATCCGGTCGTGTGGGATGCGGGAAAAGCGGTCATTCGGGGACAATACATGACTGAACTCAAGGCATATAAAACAAACTCTAGAGCACATATATTAAACCTTGAAAATAGGGCCAAAGACGCTGAATAGGTCTTTATACAATCTAATCTCGAATCCTGGAGATCTTGGCAACAGCTAATTAGGCAATGGAGACTTGCTCATATATCTTTAACTAAGAATGCTCTGCTACATGAAACGCAAAGCATCTTTGAATTTGGTGATAAAAATAGCAAACTGCTAGCTTGGCTGTCCAAAGACACCAGTATACCTACAGCTATTCCTGCTATACTAGATCACAGTAACACTCTTCAGATCGACCCGGAACAAATTAATAAAGTATTCTCTGCCTTTTATAAAACTCTATACTTTTCCAGGGCCCACTATTCCCTTGAGGAACTGTATAACTATCTAAATAATATAGACATGCCAACCCTATCTGAACAAAATAAAATAATCCTTGATAAACCAATCTCCATAGAGGAGATTCAAGAAGCTATAGCTAAGCTTAAACCCAATAAAACTCCTGGATCAGATGGCCTTACCTCTGAATTTTATTCTATTCTGACATCCTAGCTCCTAAACTGCGTTCTCTATTTAATGAAGTCCTTAAGGGACATCCCCTTCCTGAGTCATTCTCGGAGGCCATAATCATTTTTATCTTAAAACCAGGGAAAGATCCAACACAATGCGGGTCTTACAGGCCGATTTCATTACTCATTACTTTGGACTGTGTGATGTCAGTGATCAGCTGACTTGTCAGCTGACAAGATGGAGGTGGTCCAATTTAGGGTGTGGTGGTTAGAAGTATGTATTTATTCACTGTGTGCCATTCAATGTATGTACACCTGATGAAGGGGATATGCCCCGAAACATGTCGTGTATTACTGGGATTTGATAAAACGCAAGTTTGAAGCCAATTGAGTGCCTCCTTCGTATTTACTACGATTTCATTACTCAACACAGATGCTAAGATCCTGGACAAGGTTTTAGCGAATAGGGTTAAGCCAGTAATAACTTCCCTCATTCATGGAGATCAATCCGGCTTTAAGCCCAATAAAGGCATTGATATTAACCTTTTTAATAATATCTTCCTGTCCTCCTCGGTGTCCAGCTGTAGGGTAGTTGCCTCGTTGGACACTGAGAAGGCATTTGACTCGGTGGAATGACGTTACCTTTGGGAAATCTTGAGTCGATATGGGTTTGTCGTTAAATTTGTTAAATGGATTTAAGATTTATACCAAACTCCCAAAGCAAAAATCCGCACTGGAAATACTATTTCTGAATCCTTTCAACTGCAACGTGGTACCCGTCAGGGGTGTCCACTTTCCCCGTACCTTTTTGCCCCCGCAACTGAGCCCATGGCTATCCTAATACGTGACTCTGAACAAATCCAAGGGATTCCAGTGGGATGCATCGAAGAAAGAATATCACTATACGCAGACGATACTGTAACGATTGTGGAACTTTCCCCGTGATCAGCGCACAACGCGTGCGCTGACACGGCGGAAATCCTCCACAAGCGTATAATTTGCAGGAACCCAGCAAAAGGTGCTACGCACCCGTAGAGGGAAAATTCCTGTCGGCAGATAGCGCTGGGGAGTGCAGAGGAACCAATCCTCTGTACCTCCACAAATGCCAGACAGGAATTGTACGAAACGCAGAACGCAATCGCAAGAGAGGCGATTGCGAATGAGAATGAGCAAAGGGACAGGTTGTATGTGTGTGTGCCAATCCAGTCGCCACCCCGCAACCGCATACACACAACAGCAGATATGAAATAGGAACGCGATCGCGAGAGGTGCGATCGCCAGACGAGACACAAGGCAGATCAGAACAGAATACGAGGTTAGCAAAGGCACAGCAAATAATACAATGAGGAGATACGGAAAATAACAAATGCTAGCTAACCGCGAACACCGCACTCATTCGCAACAGTGCACGCGGTTATGCGCGGTCTCCACGTGATAAGCACAATAGAGACAAGCACGCCTAACTAACCATTTACAGACAAACATGAAACAGAGGACGCGAGCGCTTGCTTAACGGTTACCTCACCGAGCCTCCAGCAAGCGTAGCAGACAGACACACGAAAACAGGGACAAGCGAGAGATAGGATCCACAGCACTAGCGAAAAGTGGCTAGCGCGATCCAAGTACAGAGTAGCAGAACAGAAGGATCCCCAGCGCTAGCGAAAAGTGGCTAGCGCGATCCCAGAAGACAGAACAGAAGGATCCCCAGCGCTAGCGAAAAGTAGCTAGTGCGATCCCAGGAGACAGAACAGAAGGATCCCCAGCGCTAGCAAAAAGTAGCTAGTGCGATCCCAGGAGACAGAACAGAAGGATCCAGAGCGCTAGCAAAAAGTAGCTAGTGCGATCCCAGGAGACAGAACAGAAGAGATAGCTGGTAGCAACCGCTGCACCAGCTATACTCCAAGAACAGAGATCAGAACCATTTCCTGTCAACCACCATAGGGACAGGACAATGGCAAACAGGCAAGACAAGACAGAACAGGCAATACAGATAATACAATCCTAACAGCACTAGGGAAATCTGCCTAGCGCAGATTTAGGAATTACTCTAAGCTGATGTTCAAACAGAGAGCAAGGCTGACACCTCACCAGGAGTGTTACATAGGACGAAATCCTTATGAACAGCGAAGCATTGTGGGAAAGACATAGTACTTATAGTACACGCCTCCAATGAATGTGGCCAGGCAATTTGCATGACAACGTATGCAAATTCCTCTGCAAGCACAAGCTGCAAAACTGACAGAAGCTCTTCTTTCCAGAGTCCTGCAGCATGCAAACCTACACAATGGTCAAAAGGCTGGCTGCCTGCACAGGCAGCTGAGCAAATCATCACAGATACCTTTACTTTATTTAAATGACCCAGAGAGTTCTTTGACCTCAGCTTTAGATATTATTACAACCTTTGGTTCATTCTCAGGTCTTAGGATCAATCGAGATAAGTCTGTCATCATGCCAATGGATGGTTCCCAGCCCAAAACATCCTATAATATTCTACAGTGGGTTTCTGAATTTAGATACCTGGGTATCCTGGTAACGAACTGTGTGTATGATTATACCACACTTAACATTAAGCCAGTTGTTGAGGCCTTTCGAGGGAAATCCCAATCCTGGAAACGCTTACCGCTCTCACTTATTGGGAAAATAAATATATTTAAAATGATCTTTTTGCCCAGATTCCTATATGTAGTCCGTAATTCACCAGTGATGATTCCAAAAAAATTCTTTAAAAACCTTCATTCCTTAATCTCAACGTTTATATGGACAGGCCAAATTCCCCAAAATACGTTACAATTAGCTATAGATCAAGGGGGTTTGGCACTTCCAAATATGCAATTATATTATTATGCAGCAAAACTAGTCACAGCTAGATGGTGGCTTTACCAGGATACTTATAACCCTGCGGTGGTGACTGAGGCGGCATGTTTGGGATCCTATGAAAGGCTTACACTTCTGTTATATAGAGGTACCACAAATGATGAGCGGTGTACTATTCCAATGAAAACAGTTTGTAAAGTATGGTCTGCAGCGGTCAAACACCTAGGGGTAGAAAAGCAAATATCTCGATATACTCCCATATGGGACAATCCTAATCTACCACATTTTACTCAGATCCCGGATCCTAAAATTTGGGCTAAGGCAGGAATCAAGAGCTTGCAACATATTGTCAAAGACAGTTCACTATTAACATTTAATGAGATGAAACACGCATACTCCATTGCGAACAAGATGTTTTTTCGTTATCTACAGCTTCGGCACGCCTTCACGGCGCAGTTCCCTAGCGGCGCACCTGTATTGGTAGTACATGATCTTGAAAATACTCTCCTGACAAAACATTTAGACAAATCCTTATCAGTGATCTACTCAGTCCTAAAGTCTAAAAATAACGAAAAAATCCTTTGTTGCCAAGAAAAATGGAATATGGACATCCCGGGCTTAGATAACACCGATTGGGAGGATATCCTAGAAGACTTTGTGAAAATTCCCATCTCAGCTAGAGATAGATTAATTCAGGTAAAATTTTTACACAGAACATATCTTACCCCTACAAGAATGCATAACATTTCAATACTAATAGTGCGCTCTGCCAGAGTTGCTCTGCCGAGAATGGCACGTTCTATCATATGTTTTGGAGCTGTGATAGAATTAAAACATTTTGGATAAATATATTTGATATTATAAACGAAATCCTAGAATCATATGTTGAGTGTACACTCAGCTTGCATTTATTGCGGTTATTCGAAGAATCGACATACAATATACACAATACCTGATCCGTATACTATGTTTTTATGCACAGAAATAAATATTAAGGCTATGGAAAGGAGATGATGTACCCTCTATTAATATGTGGGAACGTACCATCAACCAAGCTCTTCCATTATACCAAATGACATACAAAAATCGCAATTGTCCACTAAGGTTTCACAAAATATGGGCACCATGGTGTGCAGGGCCGGCCCGCTCATGAGGCGGGGTGAAACTTTTGCCTCAGGCGGCAGATCTGGGGGGGGGGGTGGCACCCGCCTGTCCATGGATGCTGGGGGCCACCCGCCGAGCTGGAGGGGTAGCTGGCAGAAAGGGGGTATTGGGCCTAGCGGTGGGGAGGGGGGTCGGACCCCCCCTCCCTCACCTGGGTCCCCCGATCTGCGCTCCTCCGCGTTAAGTACCAGCCTGCATATGATGAAGAGGAAACGGGCGGGGGAATCACTCACCTCTTCCGCGTTCCATCGTGTGCTCCACTGACGTCACTTCCGGCAACACCGCCCACTGTATTGTAAGTGGACGGCCTTGCAGGAAGTGACGTCAGTGGAGCGCACGATGGAACGCGGAAGAGGTGATTCCCCCGCCCGTTGCCTTTTCATCATATGCAGGCTGGTACTTAACGCTGGAGGAAGAGCGCAGATCGGGGGACCCAGGCGAGGGAGGGGGGGTCCGACCCCCCTCCCCACCGCTAGGCCCAATACCCCCTTTCTGCCAGCTACCCCTCCAGCTTGGCGCCCCCCCCCCCCCCCCCCCACGGCTGGGGGGGGGGGGGGGGGGCGGCGATTTTTTCTAATTTTGCCTCAGGCGGCAAAAAGTCTAGGGCCGGCCCTGATGGTGTGACAATATTTCTACAACTGGCTCAAACTTGGGGTCTTGTTAATTTCTCATCCCTTCCTACAGATCCACAATCAGGACTATTGATGCTGATGATCTTTGTGTGGTGGCTGGGGGGTGGACTCAGAGTTGTCTTCTTCCCTCTACTCTTTTTCTTTTTCTCTCTCTTCTCTCTCCTTTCTCTTTCTTTTTCCTCTCTTCTTGAGAAGCTACTGGGTCTCCTGCGCATAACTCTTTTATTTACTATCACATCTGTGAGACGTATGAACTCAAATACTCACTGACGGACCATACGTATACGGTGTGAGATAATTAACAATGTGCATATGAATGTATAAACACTCTTCTTTATAACGTATGGTAACAATATGTTTCTGTTCAACTTGTAACTGTATTCCCAAATGTGATGTTACAACTCTAGTGTAATCTCCCGTGTGTGGGAGTTCAGTGTTTCTCACTGTATATGTTTCTTCTCAATGTTTTAAAATAAAAATTGATTTGTTAAAAAAAAAAAAAATCAGGGACAGGGAAGCTGGTCAGAGTTGATGGGAAGATAGATGGTGCCAAATACAGGGCAATCTTGGAAGAAAACCTCTTGGAGTCTGCAAAAGACTTGAGACTGGTGCGGAGGTTCACCTTACAGCAAGACAACGGCCCTAAACATAAAGCCAGGGCAACAATGGAATGGTTTAAAACAAAACATATCCATGTGTTAGAATGGCCCAGTCAAAGTCCAGATCTAAATCCAATTGAGAATCTGTGGCAAGATCTGAAAACTGCTGTTCACAAACGCTGTCCATCTAATCTGACTGAGCTGGAGCTGTTTTGCAAAGAAGAATGGGCAAGGATTATAGTCTCTAGATGTGCAAAGCTGGTAGAGACATACCCTAAAAGACTGGCATCTGTAATTGCAGCAAAAGGTGGTTCTACAAAGTATTGACTCAGGGGGCTGAATAATTACGCACACCCCACTTTGCAGTTATTTTTTTAAGGGCTCTTACACAGTAAGATGTTGCGTTTGATGCAATGTTAAGGTCGCATAACGTGCCCCTAACGCAACGCATTGAAAGACTCTAACTTGGACGTTATTTAGCCCTGCGTTTGGTGCGCTGTTTTTGTCACACAGTGACAGAACGAAAACGGCGCATGTGTAAAAAAAAACATTACTGAGCATGTGCAAACAGTCTAACCCAGCTAAAAACGTGTATAACGCATAGCATGCAGCACTTTCATTTAACGTGCAGCGTTAGACACCAACGTCTGCACTGTAAACAGCCCATTGATTTTTCGTTGCTGTAAGTTACTGTGCGTTATATGTTGTTGTAACGTGCGACTTTAACGTCGCACTGTGAAAGAGCCCCAAATGTTTGGAATCATGTATGATTTTCATTCCACTTCTCACGTATACACCACTTTGTATTGGTCTTTCAAGTGGAATTCCAATAAAATTGATTCATGTTTGTGGCAGTAATATGACAAAATGTGGAAAACTTCAAGGGGGCCGAATACTTTTGCAAACCACTGTAAATACCTTTTATTAGGCAAAGTATGAGGGAGGGACCACACTTGTGCAGTTCCCCAGTGTTTTGCTGCAATGCAAAATCGCATGCAAAAGGGCTACTGTAAAAAATGAACGAGTTAAAGTGTAACTGAGACGAATGAAGTCTCAGGTTTTGTACTTACCTGGGGCTTTCTCCAGTCATGGGAGTGCAGCTGGGCCAGAGTACCGAGCCATCCAGCAGGGGACAGGAGCGACCCAGGGCTGGAGGAAGCCTCAGGTAAGTATAAAAACCTGTGACTTCTTTCATCTCAGGTTCCCTTTACAACAGACAAAACACAAATATTGTGTGGTGCAACGCTAGTGAGGAATCGCCTGCATTTCCTGCAGACAAGTGTGATCCTTGCCTCAAGATTTTTTCCTTATATACAGTACAGACCAAAAGTTTGGACACACCTTCTCATTCAAAGAGTTTTCTTTATTTCCATGACTATGAACATTGTAGATTCACACTAAAGGCATCCAAACTATGAATTAACACATGTGGAAGTATAGTACATAACCAAAAAGTGTGAAACAACTGAAAATATGCTTTGATTACTGCTTTGCACACTCTTGGCATTCTCTTGATGAGCTTCAAAAGGCACCCCATCACTCTCCTTCCTGGTCAAATAGCCCTTACACAGAATGACATATTTTTAGTTGTTTCACACTTTTTTGGTTATGTACTATACTTCCACATGTGTTAATTCATAATTTGGATGCCTTCAGTGTGAATCTACAATGTTCATAGTCATGAAAATAAAGAAAACTCTTTGAATGAGAAGCTTTGTCCAAACTTTTGGTCTGTACTGTACATCACACTTACTTGCCAAAGATAACCATTGAGATACAAATTTTTGAGTTGATACAAATGTAGTTGCGCCTCCTTGATCGCACAGTTCATGTAGACTTGTAACAACACACATGTAGAACACTACTGACCACAAGAGCATGACTAAGAAAATGCAGGGCCCATAACAGCGCATGTGCAAAAGCCCCTGGGTCGTGGATTTCAATTTGACTGCAGCAGCATCGGTCCAGGAGGACATCAAAAGACCTGACAGACTACAGGGGGCTGGATGAATCCCCAGGTAAGTAAAAATTCTCTCGTCACCCTGTCTCAGGTGCACTAGCGGTGTTCCGCTCAGGGTCTGGTAGAAATAGCCAAGTGAGCCATCTGCACCTACGCAGTAGAGCAGACTCGATCAGGTTTGGCTATTTCTGCTGGAGCAGGAGTGGAAAGCCATTTGTGTGCCTGCACAAGCAGGCCATTGTTAATATTATTGGGTTTTCCGGGATGCCAATGTTGGATTGGGCAGGCTGTGGAGGACGGGGGAAAACTCATCAAGAGG
This sequence comes from Hyperolius riggenbachi, assembly GCF_040937935.1. Lineage (NCBI taxonomy): Eukaryota > Metazoa > Chordata > Amphibia > Anura > Hyperoliidae > Hyperolius > Hyperolius riggenbachi. The sequence continues at coordinate 342,162,168 of NC_090647.1, read as the reverse complement.
CTTCCCCCTCCTGAGGTAAGTATCTGTTTTGTTTTTTTGAAACTTTCAGATTCCCTTTAAAGTGTACCTGAAGGAAAAATTTTAATGCAAGTTAGATGCCTAACTTACCTTAGGCTTTCCCCACTGTCCTTGAACCCACCGATCCAGTGCTGGGACCCTCTAAGGAAATCAGACAAGAGCTTGTTGGATTTGCTCTTGTTGTTGCTGCCCCCTCCTTGCACGAATGTGGCTGCGCAGTGCCTGTGCAAGTACTGTTGCCTGCACAGTAGCACAGTGCTGCTCATGCACAGCTTTTTCCTCATTGCTACTGCGCTGGCATGGACAGGACTCACACAGGGGCAGATTAGAAGAGGGTCTCGTCAAGCAGTGGTGGGGTCCAGGACAACATGGGAAGCCTGTAGATCACCTTGTTAAAGTGTACCTGAGCCAAAGCTCAGGTACAAATTGAGATACTTACCTAAAGAGAGGGAAGCCTCAGGATCCTATTGAAGCTTCCCACTCTGCTCTGATGTCCCTGTCGCTGACTGTAGCCCCCCAGAAGATTAGTGACAAGGCATTGTTGCTTATCATATTCTTCTTGCGTGGCCGCGCAAGCCCACCCACAAGTGCAACTGCATATTCGCGGTCGTGTTCACGTGTCTATTGCACTGCTAGAAGAGGAGCTGCGCGGCCCTGATGTGGAGAGAGGCCGCACTCAGCGATGGGGGACCCCAAACCACCGAGGGACGCTTCAATATGTACCTGACACTTCCCACTCTTTAGGTTAGTATTTACTTAAAGGGGCCAGAGCCTTATAGTCTTAAAAAAGTTAAATTGTCTCAGGTACCATACCTACCTGGGGCTTCCTTAAAGAGACTCTGAAGCAAGAATAAATCTCGCTTCAGAGCTCAGTTAGCAGGGGCATGTGTGCCCCTGCTAAAACGCCGCTATCCCGCGGCTAAACGCCCCCCTGCAAAATCAACGATCAACTTGGTCGTAAATTCTGCTCTTCCTGGAGGCAGGGCTAACGGCTGCAGCCCTGCCTCTCAGGGCGTCTATCCCCCGCCCGTGAAGGAAGACTGAGAGGGGCGGGGGAGAGGCGGAGGTACGTGTCTGATAGACGCGCGGGAGGCAGGGCTGCGGCGGTTAGCCCTGCCCCAATGCGGAAGCGCTCCCCCGCTGCACGGAGAGGATTTGGGAGATCAGGGACCCCCGTTAAGCCGCGGGATAGCACACATGCCCCTGCTATCTATGAGGTCTGAAGCGAGATTTATTCTCGCTTCAGACTCTCTTTAAGCCCCCTTAAAGGGGTTCTGTGGAGGGGTTAAAAAAACAAAAACCGACACTTACCTGGGGCTTCTATCGGCCCCCCTGCAGCTATCATGTCCCGCGCCGTCCCCCTACGATCCTTGGTTCCCCGCCGCCAGTCCAATATTCGTCTAACTAGACGAATAGTGCTTGCTCCAGCGTGTCATCAAGAGCTTACTGCGCAGTACGAAGTTTTCTTGTACTGCGCCTGCGCAGTAAGCTCCCAATGGCGCACGCGGGAGCGAGCATGCGCGCAGCCGCAGTCTAGTTGGATGCATAATTAGACCAGGACAGGCGGTGGGGAACCGAGGATCGTAGGAGGACTGTGTGGGACATGACAGCTGCAGGGGGCCGATAGAAGCCCGAGGTAAGTGTCGGTTTTTGTTTTTTTAACCCCTCCATAGAACCCCTTTAATGCCGCTCGTCCCTCGCTGTTTCTGCGGGTGGCTCCTGTCACCAGCAATGCTGCCCGAAAGCCCCAGGTAAGTATGGAACCTGGGTCGCTTCTCGTCTCGGGTTCACTTTAAGATGCATATACTATGCTATTTCCTTTAAACTTCTGTCAACCGCCAAGATCGAACTCCTGCAGGTGGTGTTCCAATACCGTACAAACACACCACTGGGCAACAGCAGAGCAACGCATTCTGTGTCTAAGAGGAAAGACTAAAGGGACAATGATGCCTGGAAAACAAAGTGACTGGGGAACAATGGATTCCTCCATCAATTTCAATACGCCAGATTTTTAAGTGACCTGGAGGACAACAGTACACACACTAGAGTAGTCTACCGTGTGCATGAGGCTTCAGATTTATCTAACCCAGACCAGTGCAAGGACAATTACAGCTAAACTTATGCAAAGCAGATGTAAAAAGCATAGCAAAAGCTGAAGGTAGACGACCAGAAACGTTTATCTACATTTCTGATCTATCTGTTTGCTAACTGAATGACTTGATAATAGTAGCGAGCCACGTTCTGCCACCACCACGAGGTTGGGCTCTACCTCCAGCAGCCAGTAGGCCAGGAGTTTCTGCATCTCCACCGTTATTTCACACTGCTGGTACTGGCGAGAAACCCTTTCCGCCATTTGCCTCTTTTCGTGGGCTAAGAGGTTCCACAGTACTCGGGGGTCCTGGAGCAGCTGCAGATCAGCCGTGGTCCTCACAACTCGTGGCCCTGTGCTCCATTCTTCACAAGCCATGGTGCAGCCTATGTATGCTTTACGGAGGAGCCTGGCGCTGGAGGCGGGTGACGCCAATACAGCTGACAACTCAACGACTAGAATAGGGGGTGTGCTTTTCTGCCTCTGACTGTTGCTATACTGACTGAGGCACTGTGGCGTTACAGTCTTTACAGTCCGATGCCAGAGAAGAACGTTTAAATTCCGTTCCCGATTTTCAAGTACAGCAATAGTTTTGCATTGCTACCTTCTCTTGTGCTCACGTATTGTACGGTTCCTCATGCTCACTGCTCCTCCATAAAGCGTTACAGACTTCAGTAGCTTTTTGTGTCCTCATCATTACAAAATATGTATTCATTTTCCTAGCTTTTCAAATTGTTTCCAAATTTTCCAATCACATACAATTTTATGAAGCTCTTCACCATACTACATACCAGCTTTTCAGTGCTTTCAAAAAGTGTGACAACTTTCCAGTAATTCTCACAATGCATGATAGCCTTTCTGATGAGCACAGCTAGAACGGAGCAGTGCTTTTCAGCGCTGCTAGATTTGGGCGCATCCAGCGCCGCCATAGACTATAATGGCAATCACTTCTACAGCGGCGCTCAGTAAGTAACGTTGGCTCCGTTGCTGGAATTGCTGGAAGGCGAATTATATCATTCCCCCACTATCCATGGCGGCCTGGAGGGGGAATAGTAATTAACATGGCCCGGATTTATGCAGAAGCAGGATGAGCCATATAACAGCTGTATCCTGCGCCCAAGTCTACCGGTGCCGTTTTCATATGTATGCCAGCTAGAGAGAGCTTTCTAATGTCCATTATCATTCCAAATCCTCCTAAATTATGTTATGGAGCCCATGAACGAGTCCATTTTCCCTAGGATATTCAATCGCACAAGCTGTGAAGATCTCACTTAAAAGGAGGTGGTCGGCCATGCTGCGATAGCGGCATTCCATTTTGCGACGACCAATAGACCCCCGGTCAGTCTCCCCACCCCAATCTTAAAGAGAACCTGAACTGAAAATAAAGAGTCAAAATAACCGTACACAGGGCATACTTACCTCCTGTGTGGTCTGCTCCTCAATTCTTTTCTCCTCTCCTGCATCCCATTTGTCCACTGTGATGAATGGAATTCTCCGTCCTCCATTTTGAAAATGGCCATTACTCCATAACAGCTTCCTGGTTAGCACACTGTTAAACTGTAATATCACCCACTTGAGCCTTAGGGAAACATGGACATTACTTTGCACATTCAGTTGTAACCGACAGCTGCTGATATATAACTGACAGCAACTGGTATATTTCAGTTCTGACAAAATATTGTCAGAACTGGAAGGGATCACTGTAAGAAGAAAATGGTGAGCTTGTGAGAGGAACTGACGGTGAGGTTAGTATGTAATATTCATTTGCAGCTACGTCATGTGTTTATTTTAATTTTACTTGCTTCAGATTCCCTTTAAATGTGCTTACCCCAGGCTGTGCAGAGTGTTGGCAGCCAGTAAAGCACACACTCACCTGTCCAACCGACACACTCCTCCGCGTCCTCTCTTCATCCCTGCCGGTGACCTTGTATTCCGTGCCCCAATGGCATATGTGACCACGCCAGGTCAAGGGGAACAGGCTGGCAGCAGGTTGCAGTAAAGCACACACTCACTTTTCCAGCCGCACACTCCTCCTGCGTCATCTTTTCATCCCTGACGGTGACCGTGTACTCTGTACCCCGATGGCATCTACGTTATGTGACCACGCCAGGTCAAGGGGTACAGGCTGGCAGCGGACCAGCAGGCATATAAGTTCTCCGCTGCAACACTGCATGACCTAGGGGAGCACATTAGATGGTGTAGACCTGGGGGCACCACAGGTGACTGCAGTTCCATCGATTTTTCAATACATTGCATGCGGAAATCTGCAGAAAATCTGTGAACTGTACGGCAGTAATAAATCCCTCTCTAATCACATTTCGATCAGAGAGGGATCTATCTAAAGGCATGTACACACACCATACCACCGCCAACGACGGGTCCGTCAGACCCACCCGCTGGGCAGCCAGTCAGCCGACAGTAGCACGCGTGTACGCGCTGTCGGCAGACTGATAAGGCTGAAACAGTCTTATCAGTCTGCCGACAGCGCATACACGTGTGCTAATGTCGGCTAAACGTCTGTCCAGCGGGAGGGTCTGATAGACCCGTCGTTTGCGGCGGCATGGCGTGTGAACGTGCCTTAAGGCCTCTTGCACACTACATGCAATTCCGATTTTTTATCTGATCCGATTTTTTATTCTGATTAAAAAATGTACTGCACGCTGGTACGTTTTTTATTCGAAATAATCGATTATAATAATAATTCGAAAAATCAGACATATAAAAAAATCTGAATCGCATGTAGTGAGCAATAGGCCTAATGTCAAATCTGGTGGCCACCTATTAGTTTGTGGCCATCTTTACACATTTCCCAGTGCACCATGAATCCTCTCTCTTTTTCATAGCAATCTGCAGCCACCTACTGTCACAGATCTCCAAATGACTCCTGAGTGATCATATACGTTATATCTTACTGTTTCTTTTGCCAGTGGTGCACCACCTGTTACTCTTATTAGCGACAAGCACTGAAATAAAGCATGTCACTATGGTGAAGCATGGCGTAATGCACATTACCTACTGTAGCAATGCATGTATTACCCCAGTAACAAGGATTTTGCTAATAGCGTACTGAGCGGTGCTCCCTTGGCGTTAGGACCTGTAAAATTCAGGGTGTATGGCCAAATGTATTAGACACAAAAGAGCAGGGGCAGTGCCAGGCAACTTGCATTGTTTAAAAGGAAATAAATATGTCACCCTCCATATCACTCTCATCGCAGGTTCCCTTTAAAGAGGAACTCCAGTAAAAATAATGTAATAAAAAAGTGCTTCATTTTTACAATAATTATGTATAAATGATTTAGTCAGTGTTTGCCCACTGTAAAATATTCTGTAATATTCTGACATTTATTACATGGTGACATTTTTACTGTTGGCAGGTGATGTAGCTGCTGCATGCTTTTTTGGCAGCTGCTGCATGCTTTTTTTAAACAGCTATTTCCCACAATGCAACAAGGTTCACACACAGGAAACTGCCAGGAGTACCACGGTCCTCAGAGTTTCTTGTGGGAGGGGTTTCACCACAATATCAGTCATACAGCGCCCCCTGATGGTCTGTTTGTGAAAGGAGCTTTGGAAAACACAAACGAGACCGGGAGCCCGATATGGTGCAGTATGTCAGATGAAAAATGTAAATGTAAATCAATAGTAGATATACTCACAAAATTGGGTTACCACAAAGGCAACCACTGGAACGGCAGGTGGGGAGAATTGTAACCTGACCCCACTCAGGTATTTAAAATGTCGCTCTCTGTAGACAGGAAAAAAAATGGGGATACACCCCTCCCCCCAGGGTGGACTAGATTAACAAAATAATTGAACACAACAGAGGCGCCAGCAAGAATAAAATATTTAAAAAACGTTTAAAAGGAGGGATGTAGGTGGACTCACCTCCCTCAGGTAAAGATCAGCCAATGAGCCGTCAATAAACAGTAATAGTATTTATTGGGGATTCTCGAGAATCCCCAATAAATACTATTACTGTTTATTGACGGCTCATTGGCTGATCTTTACCTGAGGGAGGTGAGTCCACCTATATCCCTCCTTTTAAATGGTTTTTAAATATTTTATTCTTGCTGGCGCCTCTGTTGTGTTCAATTATTTTGTTTGTGAAAGGAATAGATTTCTCATGTAAAAGGGGGTATCAGCTACTGATTGGGATAAAGTTCAATTCTTGGTCGGAGTTTCTCTTTAAGCAGCGTTACTTTTTATAGAGATATGCACTGAGTGGCCAAAAATTAGAGACACCCTCTAATAACATGTTGGTCCTTCATTAGTTTTGATCACAGCAAACATTCTTCTTGGCATGGACTCAACAAGATGCTGATACTGGTGCTGAGGAATGTTGGCTCATGCTGACATAATGGTAGCTCTAAATTGAGTCAGAATGGATGATGGCATTTCCAAGCATTGAAGGGATCTTTTGACTTTGTCACCCAAATGCTCAATAGAATTGAGGTCAGGGGACTGAGCTAGCCATTGAAGCAGGTTAAACTGTGATTGATGTTTCTCAAACCAATGAGACTGATCGAGCACAGTGGCAAGGGCCCACAGCAGGCGTATTTTCCTGTGATACCAAAGGCACTCTTTTTGGTCTCCTGTTGCTAAAGCCCATCCTTTTTAATGTATGCCTTGTTGTGCATTGGGATATGCTTTGTGGTGCACCTAAATTGAATTCAGCTGTTATTTGTAGTGTTGTTGCCCTTCTGTTACTGCGGACCATGTGTGCTACTTGCCTTTCACCTCTCTCGTTCACCAGCCTTTTTCAACCAGAATAGTCCTTATCACTTGAAGTTTTTTTTCTCAGCTGCCACCCTCTAAAAACCCGATATATTGTTGGGTGAGAAAGTCCTAAGAAAGTCACACTGCAAGCGTTTTCGTTTTTTATCGCCCGCGTGCGTTTTTAAAAAGACCTCCGACCTCGTGGACAATGAAAGTCTATGAGAAGGTTCATATCAGCACGGGTTGTGCGCTGTACGGGGTGGCGCATGTACCATTTTTGAGGCGATTCCACCTCAATGGAAAGTATAGGAGAAACGCAAAAAGCTCACAAAATCGCTTTGTGCAGTGATTGCGTTCACGTTTTTAAGAATAAATGCATTGTATTTATTCTTTTCCGGGTCAGGGAGTGACCAACCGCTCGGAATAAAAAAAGCTTCGAAAACCACTAAGCACAAAAACGAATCGCCCACCCAAGCGCCGGGAATCGGAAAAAAAAGACGCCTCAAAAAAAGCCCAACTCGGACGGACATGCGAATGGAACGCAATGTGAACAAGGCCTAAGAGAGTTGTCATTTTAGAGATGCTAGCACCAGCTCTTCTTGCACCGACGATCATGCCTCGTTCAAAGTCACTTAAAGAGAGTCTGAAGCCATAATTAAAATGGCTTTTTTCCTTATATATAGCAGGGGCATGTGTGCCCCTGCTAAAACGCTGCTATCCCGCGGCTAAACAAGGGTCCTTTCCCTCCAAATCCTCCCTGTGCTGCCCGGGGAGCACTTCCGTGTGAGACGGGGCTATGAGCTGCAGCCCTGCCTCACACGCGTCCATCAGCGGCGGATCTCCGCCTCTCCCCCGCCCCTCTCAGTCTTCTTTCACTGAGAGGGGCGGGGGAGAGGCGGAGATCAGCCACTGATAGACGTGTGTGAGGCAGGGCTGCAGTTCATAGCCTTGCCTCACACGGAAGCGCACAGGGGTAGCAAAATCTACGACCAAGTTGGTCGTGATTTTGCGGGGGGGATTTGGAGGGGAAAGAACCCTCGTTCAGCCGCGGGATAGCGGCGTTTTAGCAGGGGCACACATGCCCCTGCTACAGTATATATAAGCAAAAAAGCCATTTTTATTATGGCTTCAGACTCTCTTTAAATCTTTAATCTTACCCATTTTGCAATTAAAGAGACACTGAAGCGAAAAAAAAAATATATGATATAATGAATTGGTTGTGTACTATGAATAATTTCTAGAAGATTAGCAGCAAAGAAAATATTCTCATACTTTTATTTTCAGGTATATAGTGTGTTTTCTAACATTGCATCATTCTATATTATGTGCAGATTACACAACACTCAGCATTCAAAATGAGTTTTTCAGAGCAGTCTGTGAAGTAATGACCTCTCCTCTAGCAGAGAAAAAGTAAACAGTTCACTTACAGTTGAGATAATAAAAGTCAGATAACAGCCCTCTCCACGACTAACTTAGTCGGAGAGCTTAATGGCTTGTTTGCATAGAGATAACAACTGGAGTTTCTCAACTCTTCCTGTACTGGAAACAATTACACTGATGTATCTGATCTTAATGTTTTATTTCTAAGCTGTACTACACATACAAATCATAATATCATAATTTTTTTTTCGCTTCAGTGTCTCTTTAACTTCCATGATAACTATGTTGTCCAAAGCTGAGCGTTCCTTATATAAGCAACTCTGCGTTGTTATGTCATTCTATATCAATGTTGGACTGGTTTACTTTCAAATAAGGGGTGTCTCTAATTTTTTGTCCAGTCCTTGTAAGAGATTGTATAGTATTTGGGGCAAATTGATGCAGAAGTGTTTTCAGTTAGCAACAAGATCCATTCATACATTTATAACAAAATGCTGCTTCATATTTGATATACTGTAAATAACCTTCCAAATGGAATTATTGGTGGCAGTGACTAATCAGTCACAAATATTTAATAACTGGAATATGCCAATCTGTAGAACTCCCAATATCAGAAACACCCTAGCATTGGCCTTGTTTTGCAAATAGCTGTTGGCTTTATTTTTAGCATTTTCTTGAACAACCTCATTGGATAGTATTGCCAGCCTTATATATGCTCACAACATAATGCTTCTAGCCAACACTGATATGCCAAGTCTTGTTACTAGACCTTGACAGAGCAATTAGGCTGATTAAAACTCATTTTGAATTAAACATTCAGGGGCAGCCAATGTGAACAGAAGATCTTGGATGCTGCTCAGGACTTGTTTTACTTGTGTTAGGAGAGTGCCATGAACTCTGTGAGTTTTGTCATGAGAAGAGTACATTTTTATGTTTATACAATTTCAAAGTGCTGAATCATAGCATCCTAGCCTAGGCTACAGAAATGCTTGATACTGTCCGCAGACACGGACTTAAATTTGGCTCCACTCATAACCATGCCCACATTCTGATGCTTGGTCACACCATTTTTTTTGGGTGGGGAGATGCAAAAACTATCTTTGTCCCCGGGTGCTGAAAATCCTAGCTACGCCTCTACAAGTCACAAACTAATATATCTAAAGCACCACCACTTAACTTCCAGACCAGGACATTGACAGACTTACAGCCCAACTTTGTTCTGCCAATGTCTATTAGGGCCTGTTTCCACTACACGCAGATTGGATGCAGAATGGATGCAGAAAAACTGACTCCAATGAATGCCTATAGTAAAATCTGCATCAGGAAAATCGTGTTTAGTGGAAACAGACCCATAGGCATTCATTGGAGTCAGTTTTTCTGCATCCATTATGCATCCAATCTGCGTGTAGTGGAAACAGGCAGGGTTTCCTTTTAGGGCCCATTTCCACTAGGGCCCAATCTGGCCCAAATCTGCAGTGTTTCCCTGCAGGCAATTTGGGCGGGGAAATGTGGTGTATGGCAGCCTTGATGCGTTGCTGAGAGTTCTGGAGTGGCGGATTGTCTTGGTCAAGCGCAAGCCAAGCCAACTGTTTCCCTACTCAAATCCCCTTCCCGCTTAAAGCCGATTTGTCATACCCTGCACCATCCTCCCACCACCTACTTCCTCCATAGCAACAGAACCCGTCACTACAAACTCACCAAATCATTACCCGAGGGTGGGGGTAGTGGCACCGAGAATTGCTGTTAGGGCTTGTTTATACCTAGGGCGTTTTGTGGGGGGTTTTAGCGCCAGCGATTTTTAAAAATGCCCTGAAGTCACTAGTGCAATTATTCCTTATGGGACAGATCATATCAGCGCATTTCATCCACTTTATGCTCAGCAAAGTGCTGCATGTACCATTTTCTGGTGATTTTGCTACAATGAAAGGTATAGAAAAAGAGCAAAACGCTCACAAATCGCTTTATCCGGCGATTGCGTTCGTACTTTTATTTATTCATTTCCAGGTGAAAATTCACTTCCTAACAAATGGAATCGCTCTGCAAAAGCGCCTACAAAAGCGATTTGTACAAAACTGTAGCGCTCAGTGGAGTGCCAGGAGGGGGGAAAAAAGAAATTTGCTAGCGTCAACGATTTCGATTTTAGATGTGAACAAAGCCTTAATATGTATAATCATGCCACCACTCAGGGATTACCTCACTGGAACAAAAACTTTATTGGACAATTACTGCAAAATCACATTAAACCAAATTAAAGTAAGCCTCTGAATTGGAGCTCTCCCACGCCGGGTTTCAAACTGACCACACAGTGGGATTGATTCACTAAAGTTATTGTGCTCACACAATGCGAGTTAATTTAAGCCCGCGCATGCCCTGCTGACGGAAATCAGGACCCATAGCAGAGGATCCAAGCGGCGGAGGAGGACAGCGAGATACCGATCAGCCTGAAGGGGGCTGGAGAAAACCCCAGGTATGTATAAATGTTTTCTTTTAACTCATCTCAAGTGCCCCAAGCATCTGCCTATGTAGCCTGCTGATGGTCGGTATGAAGTTAGGCAACTATAATTGTGCGTGAGTAAGCAACTTTAGGCTATGGTAGATAAATCTGACTGCAACTATGGTAGGCATAAAATAGTGAGTATTGTCTGTTGTATGAAAGCGTCACCCATACAGCAGTGAATACAAGTGAGGTGACACAGGCTTCAATAAAGCTGGAGACCATACAAACAAAGCAGGGAGTGAGTAACAGGTGTGCGAGGACTGGCTAGCCAGCATCTGCCCCATATAGTGGCAGGCAGCCAGGGCCGGTGTGCTGTTGATATGGGCTAATCTATATGGTCCAGAGATTTCCTGTATCTTCTTAAGGGGCCCATACACTCAGCCGATTTTTGGCCGATCGATCGATCAAAATCGATCGATCGATTGGTAGGCTGAAAAATCTAGGTCGATCTGTTGAGATTGCTTATCATTTTGCATTGGCCCTAATGGAAATCTGATGGCAAAAAAATGCCATCAGATCGATTTTCAATAGATTTCAAACTGAAATCTAATGGAAATCTGTTCCTAGTAAAAAATGTTCCTAAACACATCAGATAGATCAGAAATCTATCTGATGATCCATCTGCTGCTAATCTGACGAGTGTATGGCCACCTTTACACCCCACCATTCCAGCTCAGGGTCCCTCTATAGCATTTTGATTTGAGTCAGATGTATAGTTTACTTTTGGCCAAGCGGATCCAGACTGGGCATCCGCAAGTAAGGTCTGCTCATGTCCAGGAGAACAAGGTGCTGATGCACAAAAAAAAATGTGCACCAGCAGCTTCATTCCGCTCTGCATGCATGGACCTTAGGCCTCTTGCACACTACATGCGATTCCGATTTGCAATTTTAACGCGCTTTTACATGCAATTCCGATTTGCGCTTTTTAATCGGTACTGCATGCTGCATTTTTTCTGCGGTTTACTTCTTGTGTTTTTTAGCATTCAGAGAAAATCGGAATCGCAAATTGGAATCAGACATTGGATTTGCGATTTGCAGTTTTCAAGAGGCCTTACTCTTCTGCATGCCCATTTCCAATGCGCTTATCCACGGCCAAGACCATGAGCAGAAGAAAAAGAAGGAACCTGCATGGGAATGTTGAATCTAAAAGGGTCTGGGAAGCCTCTGGAACATCCAGAAGGAGAAGATTCCAGCTACTGAAGTAAGCATCTACAGTGGGTTGCAAAAGTATTCGGCCCCCTTGAAGTTTTCCACATTTTGTCATATTACTGCCACAAACATGGATCAATTTTATTGGAATTCCACGTGAAAGACCAATACAAAGTGGTGTACACGTGAGAAGTGGAACGAAAATCATACATGATACTGAGCATTTTTTTACAAATAAATAACTGCAAAGTGGGGTGTGCAAAATTATTTAGCCCCCTTTGGTCTGAGTGCAGTCAGTTGCCCATAGACATTGCCTGATGAGTGCTAATGACTAAATAGAGTGCATCTGTGTGTAATCTAATGTCAGTACAAATACAACTGCTCTGTGACGGCCTCAGTGGTTATCTAAGAGAATATTGGGAGCAACAACACCATGAAGTCCAAAAAACACACCAGACAGGTCAGGGATAAGGTTATTGAGAAATTTAAAGCAGGCTAAGGCTACAAAAAGATTTCCAAAGCCTTGAACATCCCACAGAGCACTGTTCAAGCGATCATGAATGTTGAATCTAAAAGGATCTGGGAAGCCTCTGGACCATCCAGAAGGAGAAGATTCCAGCTACTGAAGTAAGCATCTACAGTGGGTTGCAAAAGTATTCGGCCCCCTTGAAGTTTTCCACATTTTCTCATATTACTGCCACAAACATGCATCAATTTTATTGGAATTCCACGTGAAAGACCAATACAAAGTGGTGTACATGTGAGAAGTGGATCGAAAATCATACATCATTCCAAACATTTTTTACAAATAAATAACTGCAAAGTGGGGTGTGCGTAATTAGTCAATACTTTGTAGAACCTCCTTTTTCTGCAATTACAGCTGCCAGTCTTTTAGGGCATGTTTCTACCAGCTTTGCACACCTAGAGACTGAAATCCTTGCCCATTCTTCTTTGCAAAACAGCTCCAGCTCAGTCAGATTAGATGGACAGCGTTTGTGAACAGCAGTTTTCAGATCTTGCCACTGATTCTCGATTGGATTTAGATCTGGACTTTGACTGGGCCATTCTAACACATGGATATGTTTTGTTTTAAACCATTCCATTGTTGCCCTGGCTTTATGTTTAGGGTCATTGTCCTGCTGGAAGGTGAACCTCCGCCCCAGTCTCAAGTCTTTTGCAGTCTCCAAGAGGTTTTCTTCCAAGTTTGCCCTGTATTTGGCTCCATCCATCTTCCCATCAACTCTGACCAGCTTCCCTGTCCCTGCTGAAGAGATGCACCCCCTGAGCATGATGCTGCTGCTACCACCATATTTGACAGTGGGGATGGTGTGTTCAGAGTGATGCGCAGTGTTAGTTTTCCGCCACACATAGCGTTTTGCATTTTGGCCAAAACGTTCCATTTTGGTCTCATCTGACCAGAGCACCTTCTTCCACATGGTTGCTGTGTCCCCCACATGGCTTGTGGCAAACTGCAAACAGGACTTCTTATGCTTTCTGTTAACAATGCCTTTCTTCTTGCCACTCTTCCATAAAGGCAAACTTTGTACAGTGCATGACTAATAGTTGTCCTATGGACAGAGTCTCCCACCTGAGCTGTAGATCTCTGCAGCTCGTCCAGAGTCACCAAGGGCCTCTTGACTGCATTTCTGATCAGTGCTCTCCTTGTTCGGCCTGTGAGTTTAGGTGGATGGCCTTGTCTTGGTAAGGTTACAGTTGTGCCATACTCCTTCCATTTCTGAATGATCGCTTGAACAGTGCTCCGTGGGATGTTCAAGGCTTTGGAAATCTTTTTGTAGCCTAAGCCTGCTTTAAATTTCTCAATAACTTGATCCCTGACCTGTCTTGTGTGTTCTTTGGACTTCACGGTGTTGTTGCCCCCGATATTCTCTTAGACAACCTCTGAGGCCCTCACAGAGCAGCTGTATTTGTACTGACATTAGATTACACACAGGTGCACTCTATTTAGCCATTAGCACTCATCAGGAAATGTCTATAGGCAACTGACTGCACTCAGATCAAAGGGGGCCGAATAATTATGCACACCCCACTTTGCAGTTATTTATTTGTAAAAAATGTTTGGAATCATGTATGATTTTCGTTCCACTTCTCACTTGTACACCACTTTGTGATGGTCTTTCATGTGGAATTCCAATAAAATTGATTCATGTTTGTGGCAGTAATATGACAAAATATGGAAAACTTCAAGGGGGCCGAATACTTTTGCAACCCACTGTAGGTTTTATTTTTTACTCTCTTCAGGTGTGCGTTAAGCGCTCAACAGCGATTCGGTGATTAGTGGAGAGAAGAAGAAATATGGTCACAGAAGAGAAGAATATATTCACATGAAAAAGAAAAAAACAGAAGAAAGATTTTTTATTATTATTATTATAATAGTTTATTGCCAGATTTATTTTCATTCTATTTTTTCAATTAAACCCTTCATAAATTAATAAGCAGAGGGTCAGTAAAGGAAGCAGGAAGTTTAGGTGCGCATATAAATGCCAATTGTGTGCAGAAATGTGTGGGCTGGAGGTGCCCAATAAATAGCAGGTGCCAGGCCTGCCTGTTGTGCAAAATGTGGCTACAAAGAGTGGGCACAAGTGGCACACAAACCGATATTTATATGGGTGCCACCATAGGCACTCAAACTTCCAGTCAATATTTTTAGTTTCTTTTTTGCGTCAGATTGCCTGCAGGGGAGGGGGGCTTATGGTTAGGCTTGCAGCAGGGGATTGGTAAGGTTACTACTTTCATATTCATGGGGCAGTTACATCTCCCTAAAAACAATGGTACAGATTTGCCCCTTAAAAAGGACAAACGGTCTTTGCAAGATAAGGAACGTTTTCTGCCCCTTCTTGCAGAGTTCCCACATGTCATAGACCATTCAGACTGGTATAGTTAGGGTGGCAGAACCCTAAGAGGTCCGGCCCAGGAATTGTGGGGATAACAGCCTACATGGGAAACAAGGAGTTAAAAGAGGCTTGGGGTGTGAGTTTAGTTGAATGGTTTTCAAATTTTATTTACAATATTTGAAAAAATAAAATTATGTGCAAAAAGCACCATTCTGAAATGAGCAATATACCTCAACACCTGAGTAATGCGGGAGATAATAGTAACACCTATTTGTCCTAATTTTGGCCATTAAACAATGTCTCCCACATTTAAAATTACTTACTGAATCACGTGAACATCAAGATGATGAAAAGACCTTCAAGCGAGTTCTCTCTAACACTAATCTATAAAGCCCTTTACAATAGTAACGCTTCGTGCATTCCTGAACTAATCCCCAGATGTCACCCAAGTCATATTCTTTCTGTAGAAATTACCATATTTTTCATACCATAAGACACACCTGACCATGAGATGCACCGAGGACAAAAACCAGGGGAAAAAATATATTCAACCTGGTGCGTCCATGGTACAGTGGCGTCTCGTGGGCGCACCTATAAAAATGGCGCAGGACAAAAATAGGGCTGGAAATTGCCAGTAGTAGAATATCAGTAAAATTACTGATATTCTACTACTTAAAGCGGACCCAAACCAAACATTTTTTTAATTAAAAATATTTAGTTGCACCACTCTGACACATACAAAGATAAATAAACACTCCTTCAAGCCTATGAGCATTTCAGTGCATGCTTTTCACCCTTCTCTTTTCATAGCTAGGGTTATACTGGGGGCAGCCATTAGCAATTCCTCCATTGCCGGACACCATCTACACCACCAGTTTGCCGGAAAAATCCCGGCAATTTGAAAGGAAGGGAGGGGTTCCTCCAATAAATGTAAAATATTTTATATTTGTCATCATGCAGCTGAAAAAAGGCTGCTATTTATTATTATAATTTAGAAAATTTCCGAAATCTTGTATTTTTAATTTGGGTCCACTTTAATTCATATAGTAAAATATCAGTGATCTTTACCGATATTTTACTATGACCTAACCTAACCCTATTCTAGTCTTATACATCATCTGCTCCCTGTGATCGTGTCTCCTACACTTCCTGGTTAGTTTGCAAGTGTCTGCAGCCAGCCAGTCCCCATGCTGCATGGTGATTGGCTGCCCACAGGACACTTGCAAACTAACCAGAAAGTGGAGGAGACGCGGTCACTCTGACCCTACCTTTACTTATGCCTAGCCCTAAAGCGCCACCTGGTGCTGCCTAACCTTAACCACTCCCCTCTGTTGCCCAACCTTAACCTCCTGAGAATTACGCCGCTCTGGTTAATCTGTTAGACCAAATGGCTGCAAAAGGTTTAGCTAGCACCAGGCTAGCTTGTATAGGTGGCCAGAACCCCCGATCGCCCCCGATCCAGCCGCTTATACATTACTCAGCCTGGTTTCAGCAATCGGCGCAGCCTCCCCGCACAGCTCCGGTCTCTATGGGGAAGATCGTACAGGACGTCATGTGCAGTCACGATCCTCCCATAGAGAAGACCGAAGCTGTGCGGGGAGGCTGCGCCGATCGCTGGAACCAGGCTGAGTAATGTATAAGCGGCTGGATCGGGGGCGATCGGGGGGTGCTGGCCACCTATACAAGCTAGCCTAGTGCTAGCTAAACCTTTTGTAGCCATTCGATCTAATAGATTAATCATGGGGAACTCCTGAGGCTAGGCAGCGGCATGCCCAACACAGTGTCGGGCATACCGCTCAGGAGGTTAACCAATCCCTGGTGCCTAACCCTAAACCACTCCCCATCTCCCTTCTAAACTTAACTACCCAGTGCCTAACCTTGCCCCCCTAAACTGCCTTCCTGCTGCTATAGGTAGCAAAAGTAAAAGCCACAATTAGCGGGAAGTGAGCAGTAATTATGGCGCTCCAAAATAGCAGGTTTTGGGCACTCGCTATTTATCAGGTGCCATAATTACTGTTCCTCGATATTTATCGCATGCCATAATTATTGTGCTTTGACGTTATTTGCACCTTTTACTATTGCCATTTTTAGTGGCTACCATTTTTAACGGCGCTCGACCTGCGCCATTTTTACCTGATTCATCTTGTAGGGCTTCTCCCCCAAGCTGTACCATGTGGCAGTACACAATAAATACAAAAGCTTGGGTTACATTGCCAACTGGTAATACATGGTTTATTAACCTCTTAATGACCATGGGCCTAAACCCCTTAAAGACCAAGCCATTTTTAACAAAATAGGCCACCGCAGCTTTAAGATTGCTGCAGGGCCGTACAACTCAGCACACAAGTGATTCCCCCCCCCCCCCCCCTTTTTTTGCCAACGAACAGAGCTATCTGTTGGTGGGCTGTGATTGCTCCCCCAATGTTTTTTTTTTTTTTTAACAAAGATTTATTTATTTATTTAACTAATAAATTTTATTTTTATAACCCTTCCTCCGTCCCTCTCCCCGCCAGCCAATCAGCACGATTGGCTGTCATAGGCTTCAGTCTATGACAGCGGATCGCTTCTGTCTCCCCAAGGGGCGGTTTAGCAGTCTAACAATCTCCGCTCATCCAAGCGGAGATGCGCGCGCATCGGTTCACAAAATCTGCTGCAAATCCCAGTCCCAGGACTTTACGCTGATCTGCGTTAGGTGGTCCTGGGGCTGCTGCCGCGGCCACGCCCGTTGGAGTGACGCAGTCGGGAACCAGTTAAATAGAATAATAAAAAAAACACAAGTTGGATACTAGCAATAAACCAGGGGCAAAAATAATTCCTTCATAACAATTAAAAGCACGGTCAGATTAAGCCCATAAAGTCAGCCACTATACTAACATAGCATTACATATAACAAGGTAGACAGCAAAGTGTTAAGCCGATAAATACACAGATCATTTATAGTTCTGGTGTTATCTTCAACAGAATTCAACAGAATGTGATTGGATAAGCCAAGACCTTTTCTAGCACCAGGTTTTATGCATAAACAGTCTGAGTTGACTTAAGTCCCCCAACTACCTAATTATAAAGTGCTTCTCCAGTCACGTTTTGCCCTGTGTGGCCAGGGTGATATCTAACAGCCCGCTACAGGGATAGGTAAATTATTGTGGGGCTAGCATTCCTGAAAATTGCAGAAACTCAAAAGTCAGTGTCAGTTGTCATTTGTAAGGAAACTTTTACACTACCTGGCTCCTAGGATGTGACCAGCCCTGGCCTGTTATGTTTTTCATTCTAGATTTTAATCGTTTTAGATTCTAATGCACATAAAATTGTAGCATTATATGCCCTTCTACAGCACATCCGTCACTCTCCAACATTTGAAATCATTAAAGCGGAACTGAAGAATAAAAAAACAGTGTTTCACTTACCGGGGGCTTCTGCTAGCCCATTGCAGCCTTCCTGTCCCGCGCCGGTCCTCCACAATCCTCCGTTCTCCCGCCGCCAGCCAGCTTAATTACTGCTGACTTGTAAGTCGACTGCGCCTCCGCTGCCCTTGCCACCCGTATCTTTCTTTGCGTTCCCATCCACAAGAGCGTCCTGCTATTACCGCAAACAAAAAATGATGCCAAAAAAATTGGCATATACATGTCTGAAAAATTATGTTTTGATGCAGCCACTGTAGCTGAGGCCTTAACAATTTGGCATATACATGTTTGAAAAATTGTGAACTGCTGTGTCAGTGAGGGCTTTATACAGGACAGGAAGGTAACAGAAGTGGACACTCAGGTGCTTTGGTGAACTTCACTCAGGTGACAGTTATGTTTTCCAAAGACCACAAATCACAATATATAGTTGCTGTGCTGCACTGTTCTGGTGAACTACATGTAGCAGTGGAGCAGCGAGCACTGTAAAAACAGTGCAGGAGATTTGGGCGCTGGAATAACGGCTATAGTGGCACTCAATTAATCATTTGGGTGCCGTCAAAAGAAGGAGCACAAATTACTACAAAAACACTGTAATTCGGCCGCCAGCAATAGCTGGAAGTCGAATTACGTCTTTCACTATCCATGGCGGCCTGAAGGGGGAATAGTAATTAACACCGCTCGGACTTGTGTCGGAGCAGGGTAAGCTGTTTATCGGCTCTACCCTGTGCCCAAACTAGTATCAGTCCTAAAAAGGACTATGGGGTTTTCTAGTCACTAAACTACTAGAAGCAGAACACTTCTCCAACAGCTAAAGAGCACTGGACACACAGAACAGCAATCTACTTAAAGGATACCACAACCGAACGGTTGTGGTAAAATTGACTGCAGCACTGTGTAGGGTAAAAGGAGTACATACCTTCCGTGCCTCCAGCCCCCCTCCGTCTGCCGCTGTTCTTAGTTTATAAATGCGGTGTCCGGCGACTTTCCTGACCCTTACCCCGGACATACTGCGCCCTGTGTGCGCAGTATGTCCTTCCCCCTTGCTTCTGGCCGGCGCATAGTGCGAGGCTCAGAAGCACGCTGTCCCCTTTCTGCTGCGTGTGCGCTCCATTACATCGAGCGTCACATGCTAATCATGCGGTTGTGGTATCCTTTAAAGAGACACTGAAGCGCAAAAAAATTATGATATTATGATTTGTATGTGTAGTACAGCTAAGAAATAAAACATTAAGATTAGATACATCAGTCTAATTGTTTCCAGTACAGGAAGATTTAAGAAACTCCAGTTATCTCTATACAAAAAAAGCCATTAAGCTCTACGACTTTCAAAGTCATGGAAAGGGCTGTTTTCTGACTTTTATTATCACAACTGTTAGTTAATTGTTTACTTTTCCTCTGCCAGAGGAGAGGTCATTAGTTCACAGACTGCTCTGAAAGAATCATTTTGAATGCTGAGTGTTGTGTGTATCTGCACATATTAGAGAATGATGCAATGTTAGAAAAAACACTATATACCTGAAAATAAAAATATGAGAATATTTTCTTTGCTGCTAATCTTCTAGTGATTATTCATAGTACACAACCAATTCATTATATCATATATTTTTTTTCGCTTCAGTGTCTCTTTAAGCTATCCCTCACTCAGCAGAGCTCTCCCCCTATTCTACCTAGTACAGCAGTCACAGGCATAATGTAAAATGGCTGGTGTGCTCGCATTTTATAGGGGGGGGGGGTTACACGAGGGAGAAATACCTCATTGGCTGCCATGTGTCTCCTGACTCTGGGGTTAGGGGTCAATTTTTAGCTCCATGCAAAAAAATCGGGGCGGATCGAACTTTACGATCTGTTTGCCGACCAGTGAACGGCCGATGATCGCCGGCAAACAGTTCGGTCCATCACTACAAACCAAGACACCATTAAAGGATATCAGAGCTGAAAATATTTGAGCTTTACTTACCTGGGGCTTCTTCCAGCCCCTAGAAGTCTATCTGGTCCAGAGCTGCAGTTCCACTGCCCTCCAGGGTGCCAATGTCCCTTTCATAGGGGTCGCGGGCTTCTAAGCAATCCTGCCGAATGCCTCTCGCAATCGTGCTCCTGTTATCAGGAGCGTTCTGCACTTGTGCGATTCAAAAAGACTTTTCAAAAAAACTGCACAAGCGTAGAATGCTCCCAGCTATTGGAGCGCAATTGTAAGAAGCACACCTGCGCAGAAGCCTGCGACCCAGCTGGGTTTGGCGATTTAATGAAGGGGACAGCAGCACCCTTGGAGGGCAATGGAACTTTATCGCTGGACCAGATAGCTTTCTAAGGGCTGGAAGAAGCCTCAAGTAAGTAAAGCTTATCATTTAAAGTGTACCTGAGACATGAATAAAGAAAGATTTGATACTTACTGGGGGCTTCCTCCAGGCCCATAAGCACAGCTGAGTCTCCGGCTATCGGTCTCAGTAATCTTGCTTAATCGCGTCAATCGGGGTCTTCTGCGCATGCGCGACTGGCCAGTTACCGGGACCAATAGCTGGAGAGGGGAGGCACTCGGGAGGACCGCGAGGGACCTATCAGTGCTTATGGGGCTCGAGGAAGCCCCGGGGAGTATCAAAACTTTCTGTATTCGCGATCTCAGGATTACTTTAAAGCAAACTTCTGGCTGTGTGGTTTGCTAAGTGAGTAGTGAACATGTGTGGGCCCAGTTTGCTAACAGGTGTGTTTAGAAATGGGCAAATCCCATTGTGAAGAAAAGGTGGGGGGAAAGGCTGCGCGTCCCTAAACATATGTTGCAATTGAATGGTTAATCGCACAGGCATACACCGCCTCTGTTAGACTGAAAAATGCATGCCCTGCATCCAAGACAAGTGCTAACATTTATTAAACTAGGAGGAACTTTAGCTTCCATTATGGTTTGCATGCAAAGTATATTATACTAGACACTTGCGCCACAGTGAGGCAAACCTCCGGGCATCGTGAGCACACGTTGGCAAGCCAGCCTCGACACACCTGCAAAATCAATCCAGATAGCTGTAGCAGTGGACATGAACATGTGTTTGTGTACTATCATCACTATAAGGGCATTCTGGTAGGAGAAATAGCCAAGGCTAGACAAAATTGTTCTGACGGTATACATTTTTCAACAGACGTCCCAACCGTGAGTACCGTGCAGCACTATACATCAGGGTTACCCACAATGGAGAATAGATAGGTCCATGCAAATAGAATCAGGTACATCAAGACAATTCCACAGAGATCAATATGGGAGGGGTTCACATTTTTACTGCTTACAACATACTACCATCATTAAAGGACAGTTGAAGTGAGAGGAATATGAGGTGGCCATATGTATTTCCTGTTAAGGAAAACCAGTTGCCTGGCTGTCCAGCTGATCCTCTGCCTCTAATACTTTAAAGCTGGCCATACACTGGCCCGATTTGCGGCCGTTTCGACAGCAGATTCGATCACTGGGATCGAATCTGCTGCCAATCGTT
This sequence comes from Hyperolius riggenbachi, assembly GCF_040937935.1. Taxonomy (NCBI): domain Eukaryota; kingdom Metazoa; phylum Chordata; class Amphibia; order Anura; family Hyperoliidae; genus Hyperolius; species Hyperolius riggenbachi. The sequence goes on along the minus strand of NC_090647.1, from coordinate 342,140,593 downwards.
CACGCTAAACGCACCCGCCGATTCGATTACCTCCCGAAATCGGATCGGTCCGTCGATCGCGCCGTGCGGAAAAATACCGTCAATCGCCATAGACCTTGAACAAGCATATGCAGCAGATCAGGTGTTTCTGACATTATTGTCAGATCTGACAAGATTAGCCACATGCTTGTTTCTGGTGTTATTAAGACACTACTGCAGCCAAAGAGATTATCCGGGCTGCCTGGTAATGTTTAAAAGAAAATAAATATGGCAGCCTCCATGTTCTTCTCACTTCCCTTGTGCTTTTACCCTTAGACTATCAGCAAATTTGTAAAAACACTCCACTCCACTTTCAGTTATGTTTGCATTGTCTTGCTCAAATCTAAATGTGCCTAATTCCACATGGGTCAGTAGGGATGTCACGCTAGATCATACATGTCAAATTCCGGCCCGTGGGCCAAATCTGGCCCTCAGAGCCATTACATTTGGTACTCAAGTGGTTTTCCCACTTTGCATTATGTTTGGCCCACTCTAGACCACCAGGGAATATTGAGTCCGACAGGAGAAAAGCGCTTTATAAATGTTCGGATTATTATTATTATTATATTGTAGGTGAAGCCCTTGAACTCTAGGGAAGCCATTTGGAGGAGGTAGGGGGAAAGCACTAAACACTAGAAAACTGCATAGGTGAGTGTGGGGGCCTCTAGACACCAGGGAACTGTATAGGGGAGGGAGGACTGCTAGACACTAGGGGACCGTATACTGTAAGGGTTGGAGGGGGGCCATTAGACACCTGGGAGCTTTATAAGGGAGGAAGGTGGCCAGTAGTCATTGAGGTTGGCCCACGACTGTGCACAATTTCGACCCACTTTGTATTTGAGTTTGACACCCCTGCGCTAGATAGTCAGTGTGACCTAGCCATCATGATGGTTGAATCTTGCTTTATCACACTAGGCCCAAATTGACTTTGCTCAGCCGCGGTACAACTTTTAGGGCTCTGAAACAGCTGATGGACAGCAGTTTTCGGCGGATATGCGCAGTAGGGAGCTGTACTGATAATCTCTTGCTGCTTGGATATCTGTGACCATGGTCCCTACTGACCTCAAACTTGGTGGGCAGGTAGAGGAGCCCCAAAAGTTGTACTGCGCAAAGTCAATACAGGCCTAGCATGATGACACGAGACCCAAGCAGGGGCGTAGCAATAGGGGGTGCAGAGGTTGCGACCGCATCGGGGCCGTTGGGCTAGAGGGGCCCTGAGGGGACCTACCACATCTTCAGTATTAGCTCTCTATTGGTCCTGTGCTGGTAATAATCACGTATATAGATACTTTGAATAGTAGTAATCATTAAACTGTTCCCCATCCCCTTCTTGCACCTCTGACACTGTAGTTGCCATTGGCAGGTTTTGGTGCGCCGTATCAATTGTTATGTATAGATGGTTATGTAAAACTTGCATCGGGGCCCACAGCTCCAAAGCTATGCCACTGGATTCAAGTACCATGACAGCTAGGTCATGCTGACAATCTAGCCCATATGGAAATCACATCGGTTTTATATGCACTATCCTGTATTTTTTGTTAATTTTAAAATGTTAGTATAAAGGAAAACAAATGATGGTACTTATCCGTTAGCCGGGCGCATCCTCTAGGTGGCGACAAAACTCCACCAGAGTTACATCTTTCCCTACTATCCATGTCGGCATGGAGGGGGAATAGTAATTAGCGCCACCTGCCGGATGCGCCCGGCTAACGGATAAGTACCCAAATGATTATAGAAAGGACCAGTGTAGTTTGAATCATGAAACTACATATTTTACTTATGGGCAGAGTTGTTATTGTAGGTGTGGCAGAGACATGTCTAAAGCTAAGTACCCGCAGGAAGATTAGATTGTGGAACGCCTCTGATGAACGGTCATTACCTGATCTTCCATCATCACAATTGGCGGGGCACGAATGACAGGACGTGAACAATATTTCAAACCAAATGTTTTTCTGCTAGATCACTCCCGATGTTCAGCCATAATGGTTTTTCGAAACAAACTATTGTCATGGTTCATCAACCTTCTTTAACCATTATTTAGCAAATTTATGTTAAGCCATGGTTACATGCATATCACGCAGAACGAACAATCGTAAGTGAAAATGAACTACACAATGGCAAGATTGCGTCGTTCATTTTCACTGACAATTGATTGTTGGGTATGGACCTTTACAGTTGTCCCTCTTTCTTATCTCAAAAAGTGGGGAATTACATAGAAGTAGCAACTTCACTAAGCTAACTACACCTGTACTCCAATGAGGAGCGTGCGTAGCAGGGGCGTAGCAATAGGGGTTGCAGAGGTTGCGACCGCATCGGGGCCCTTGGGCCAGAGGGGCCCCGAAGGGCCCTCCGTCAACTACAGTATTTGCTCTCTATTGGACATGTGCTCATAATAATCACTTCTATAGATGCTTTGAATAGTAGTAATCATTAACAAGCTGTTCCCCATCCCTTTCTTGCACCTCTGACACTGTAATTGCCATTGGCAGGTTTTGGTGTGCCGTATCAGTTCTTATGTATAGAGTGCTTGGGGGGCCCCATTGTAAAATTTGCATCGGGGCCCAGAGCTCCTTAGCTACGCCACTGGTGCGTAGGATTAAAAATAATACGTCTACTGATGAATGCATGGATTAAAAAGGTGTTCATCAAGTGAGGCTTGAAACCCCATCTAGTGGAGATACATTTTATGACTGCTCATTTTTAGTCATGCTTCTCCGAGAGGTAAAAAAGCTACACGCGTCATTCGCTTCCTTCCAGGCAGGCATCTATTAGTTGGGCAGAACTACATTTCCCGGCAACATTTGCATCGTGACGTAGCAACAAAGATGGCGGACACTACGGCTTCTGTGACTGGCTCGGGTAGTTCGGGCACGGTAATGTTAAATTTGGGGATAAAGGAGTTGCGCTAAGCGCCCGGCTCTTCACTAAGTAACGGGAAAATGTGTGCTTGTGAGCCAGGGCCGGATATTTCATACGGCGGCTGCCTGGGGCAGGGGGAGGCCATGTAGTAATCACGCTTCCTCCTTCCTGTGTAGAAGTCGTGGATAGAAATTCTCACCAGTGCATCATAAAGAGGGGAGTGTTTATTTTTACCTCGTCCTACTAAACCAGCTTTGAAAGGCAAAGAAAAATGCATACGTTTTGCCATGTAATTCTGTGCATCTGTCTAGTAGTATAATAACGCATGCATTTTTTTTTTGTTAGAAAGAAAAAATGCATGCAGCAGTGGTTTTTAGCAAAAACAAATGCACTAGTGGGAATGAGGTGAATGGGTTCCAGTCTGCTGTTTTGCCACAGCCCATCACACCGCATTCTGTCACTCCAATACTTCCTCATTCACAGCCGGGAGGAGGAAGTACTGGATGTCAAGGTACTTGAAGTGCTGCAGCTAGAGGCTGTGTCAAGGTTGAGGCTTTTAACCACTTAACGACCAACGTCAGCCGATAGGCGGAAGCAGGTCGCAGTGGTGTTTCTGTGTTTCCATGGAAACACGAGCGGCCGTTCCATGTCAGTTCACGGAGGGTGTCTCCGTGAACAGCCTGCGAGCCTCCGATCGCGGCTCGCAGGGGTAATGTAAACACGCAGGGAAGAAATCCCCTGTGTTTACATCATACGGCGCTGCTGCGCAGCAGCGCCATAAAGGAGATCGGCGATCCCCGGCCTCTGACTGGCCGGGGATCGCCGGCATCTGATAGGCTGAAGCCTATCAGAGGCGGCGCAGGGCGGATCGCCACCCTGTGCCGCCCATAGGAAGGAGGGGAGGGGAGGGAAGGAGGCGGAAAATCGCTGCAGAGGGGTGCCTTGAGGAGCTGACTTCCCCCCCCCGCTGAATGAAAATAGCCGGCGGCGATCAGACCCCCCAGCAGGACATCCCCCTAGTGGGGAAAAAAGGGGGGAAGTCTGCTCGCCCTGGCTGCTTGCTGATCTGTGCTGTGGGCTGGAAAGCCCACGCAGCACAGATCTGCGCAAACGAGCCCGGTCCTTAAGTGGTTAAAATGCATCTAATAATGTGAATCAGCCTCTTGTAAATTGGGTCCTTAGAGTGGATTCACACTATACTGGATGAAAAACTGATCTTTTTGAGTGTACTGAAGCTCAGGTCAAAAAGGAAATAATTATTTAAGAGGGAATACCCTGGACCCAGTAGAAGCTTCCCAAGCCATCCTCTGGTCACCCGTTGGCGTTTGCAGACCCCCCAATCTAATCGGGCTTTCGCTCCTCTCCCAGTCACGAGCACTGCATGTGCAAGTACAGGCCCACCTGTGCAGTAAGCCACAACCACTCGTGCAAGAGGGGTTCCATGCTGCTACACAGGCATGGCTATACTTGTGTGGTTGCTCTTCGAGAGGGTCCTAGCAAACGATGGCAGCCAGGAAGCCTCTAGGTTGTATTGGCTTATTGACCCAAGCTTTGGTTCGTGTTCACTTTAAACAGATCCTTTTCTGGCACTAGTCTAGTTTAGCAGACCCCAGAAGGAATCCTCATATAAAACAGTTCTCTAATCACAGCACACTCTACAGCACGAAGCTTTGTGATTGTCCAAATAGTGTGGGCTTAGTTTACGACAACCTATCCGAAACCTAAAAGTTTGAGAGAGTTTTGTCCATCCAATCAAACTAGCGGAATTTCTCTATGAGTCTTCCTGCTGGGTCTCCTAAACTAGACTAGTGCTGAGGTTCTTCCAATGGCTTCAATTTTTCATCTGGTTCAGTCCATTCAATTTTTGGTATCTGACACTATCATGTTTGTATTCCTCCACCGTCGCTGTTTTAGTTAGCTGCACGCATGAAAAGCCAGTATACCTAGCTTGGTTCTCCGCATACCTCTCAAATTGTTCCTTAAAGACCTCATTCAATGGTTCCTAGTTAACCCCACCCCCTCTGTGGGGGTCCCCCAATGCTCTATTCTTAGCCCACTGCTGTTTCCAATTTACACTGACTCCATCGGCAAACTTATCTCCTCTCTGGGCTTCAACTATCACTTATATGCTGACAACACTCTGATCTACCTCCACACCACGGATCTCTCCATCACCACCGTGGAGAAGGTATCCTTTTTCTTCTCTGCTGTCTCATCATGGATGTCAGCCAGGTTCCTAAAGCTAAACCTGGATAAAACAGAACTCCTAATTATCCCACCCCCCTACCAGGGGCGGACTGACAACTCATGGGGCCCCCGGGCAATAAATTATGGGGCCCCCATACCAGTGTTTCCCACCTTTCATGCTATTTTTTTACAGACTAAGATATAATAATTTACTGACAACAGATATTTTATATTGACAAAAACCCCTGCGCCGCGCATAGAAAAATGGGTGTGGTCACGCAACAGAATTTGGGCGTGGTCATGGGTGGGGCCAAATATACATGACCTTAGCAGTGGTGTAGAAGGTCTGCCGGGGAAGTTTGAACTCTGCCATAGTGTTTCCCCCCAAAATACATGTAATCTGACAGCATTTCACCAAAAATCCATACAATTTGGCAGAGGTTCCTCCAAAATACAGATAATATGGCAGTCGTTCCCCCAAAATAGACGTAATCTGGCAGCAGCGGTTCCCCCAAATACACATAATTTGGCAGCTGTTTCTCAAAATATGCGTAATCTGGCAGCGCATCACCCGAAAATACATGTAATCTGGCAGCGGATCACCGAAAATACATGTAATCTGGCAGCAGTGGTTCCCCCAAAATACACATAATCTGAAAGCAGCGGTTCCCCCATTATACACAATCTGGCAGCAGCAGTTCCCCCAAAAGTAGGTGCCCCCAGTATAGGTAACCAGGTCAAAAGGTATCCACAGTGGAAGTAACCAGGTGTATAGGTTTTCCCAGTGCAGGTATCCAGGTCTATAGGTGTCCCCAGTATAAGTATCCAGGTCTATAGGTGTCCCCAGTATAAGTATCCAGGTCTATAGGTGTCCCCAGAATAGGTAGCCAGGATTATAGGTGTCCCCAGAATAGGTAGCTAGGTCTATGGGTGCCCCCAGTATAAGTAGCCAGGTCTACTGGTGTCTCCAGAATAGCTAGCCAGGTCTATAGGTGTCCCCAGTACAGATCGCAAGGTCTATAGGTGTCTTCTGTATAGATAGCCAGGTCTATAGGTGTCCCCAGTATATGTAGCCAGGTCTATAGGTGTCCCCAGTATATGTAGCCAGGTCTATAGGTGTCCCCAGTATATGTAGCCAGGTCTATAGGTGTCCCCAGTATATGTAGCCAGGTCTATGGATGTCCCCAGTTTATGTAGCCAGATCTATGGATGTCCCCAGTATATGTAGCCAGGTCTATGGATGTCCCCAGTATATGTAGCCAGATCTATGGATGTCCCCAGTATATGTAGCCAGATCTATGGATGTCCCCAGTATATGTAGCCAGGTCTATAGTTGTCCCCAGTACATGTAGCCAGGTGAATACGTGTCCCCAGTATATGTAGCCAGCTGTATAGGTGTCCCCAGTATTTGTAGCCAGGTGTATAGGTGTCCCCAGTATACGTAGCAAGGTGTATAGGCGCCCCCAGTATAGCCAGGTCTATAGGTGTCCCCAGTATATGTAGCAAGGTGTATAGGTGCCCCCAGTATGGCCAGGTCTATAGGTGTCCCCAGTATATGTAGCCAGCTGTATAGGTGTCCCCAGTATTTGTAGCCAGGTGTATAGGTGTCCCCAGTATATGAAGCAAGGTGTATAGGTGCCCCCAGTATAGCCAGGTCTGTAGGTGTCCCCAGGAGGGGAGGCAGCCAGTGAAAGGGAGCTGTGGACAGAGCGATGGAGAAGGGGGGGGGGGGGGAAGTCCCCCCCCCCCCCCCCCTTCTCTCACCTTAGGGCCCCCCTTCCTGCCTCTCCCCTCCGGAATATTGAAGTGTTGGTGCAGCGGCTGATAGCGGGCAGGGACTTACCGCTGTACAGCCACCGGAGGGAGCTGTGATCTGTGTGCCGCAAGTCTGGTCTTGAGTAGACCAGACTAGCGGCGCACAGATCAGCGCTCCCTCCAGTGGCTGTAACAGCGGTAAGTCTCCGCCTGCTGTCAGCCGCTGCACCAACACATCAATATTCCGGAGGGGAGAGCCAGGAAGGGGGGCCCCAAGGTGAGGGAAGGGGGGGGGGGGGAGACTTCCCCGCTGTTCCCACAGCTCCCTTTCACTGGCTTCCTCCACTCCTGCTCAGGGTTCTCTGGTGGGATACCCCCTCCCCTGACCACGGGCCCTCGGTCCGTGCCCGAGTGCCCGAATGGTCAGTCCGCCCCTGCCCCCTACAGACATCTGTCACTGTCAATGGTACAACCATCCACTCAACCACACAAGCCCACTGCCTGGGTGCCACCCTGGACTCGCCCCTCTCCTTCACTTCCCACATCCAAAAAATCGCCAGGGCCTGCAATTTCCATTTATGCAACACCTCCAAGATCTGGCCCTTCCTGACCCTGGACATTTCCAAACATCTTGTTCATGCCCTCATCATCACCTGTTTAGACCAATGCAACACCCTCCGGTCAGGCCTCCCTACCGCATCGCCTCCCTATAATTCATCATGAATTCAGCAGCCAGACTAATCTACTCCTCCCACCATTCTGTCTCCACGACTCCCCTTTGAAAAACCCTTCACTAGCTTCCAATTCGCTTCACAATCAGCCTTAAGATAACAATAAATCCACATTTCCTATTTTAAGGTGTTTTTTTCTGCTTGGATTTTATATGTTAAAATGATTGTTTCTCTTCAGAGATCCAGTGGCCGTGGTACCTCCACACCTGCTGATAACTACTTGCTCGCTCGTAGGCGAACTCTGCAGGTGGTAGTGAGCTCTTTACTCACAGAAGCTGGATTTGAGAGTTCTGAGAAGGCAGCTGTGGAAACTCTGACCGAGATGTTACAAAGCTGTAAGTGTGCATACACATATAGTAATGTAAACCTGCCAAACTGTATGCACCTCCAGGGCCACCTTCAGGGCATCACAGGGAGGATTGCTGTATGGGGCCCAAGTGAATCTGAGGCCAGACATGGACCTTCGCTGCGGTCAGTGTCTGTCCTTCTGGCTGCCCATTAAAGGGAATTTAAAGTGAAAATAAACTTATGAGATAATTCATTGTATGTGTAGTACAGTTAAGAAATAGAACATTAGTAGCACAGATATGAGTCTCATATTGTTTCCATTACAGGAAAAATTAAGAAACTTCACTTGTTATCTATGGAAAAGAGCTTCTCTGAGCTCTCCAACCTGTTTAGTCGGATACACTGCTGTTGAAAGGGACATTAGCCCGGCTCTGTTTCATAGTTAAAGTTTATTACTGCAGCCAAATAGATCAGCAGGGCCGCCAGGCAACTATTATTGTTTAAAAGGAAATAAACCCTCACCCCGGGTTCGCTTTAAGTTAGTTAGCTCCGCCCTCATCCAGTCATTGCCACGCCCATTTTTTGCCAGCAGTTGGCTGATGGTGTAATGGTTAAGGGCTCTGCCTCTGACACAGGAGACCAGGGTTCGAATCTCGGCTCTGCCTGTTCAGTAAGCCAGCACTAATTCAGTAGGAGACCTTTGGCAAGTCTCCCTTACACTGCTACTGCCAATAGAGCGCGCCCTAGTGGCTGCTGCTCTGCTCTGGCACTTTGAGTCCGCAAGGAGAAAAGCGCAATATAAATGTTATTTGTCTTGTCTTATTTGTCTTAAAAATACAGTGTGGTTTGTAAATTGAAAATATGATAGAATGATGCAATTCTATTAAAAAAAAAAAAAAAAAGAGCCATATACCTGTAAATAAAAACATGAGACTTTTTTTCTTTGCTACTAATGCTCTATTAATTATCCGCACTACACATACAATTTATTATATCATAAGGTTTTTATTTTTTCAATTAAGTGGGGTGAGAGGTGCCGGGAGGCTCACCCTGGTGCTGCCTTAGTCAGTTAGTGAAGTAAACCTGAGACTAATGGGGGGGAAAAGGACTTTTACTTACCTGGGGCTCCTTCCAGCCCCACTGTAGTCTGTCAGCTCCCTCGATACCCCTCCTGTCCCATCCATTGGCTCCTGTGAAGTCTGCACAATACAGCTGAGTTGCGGGGCACGGCACATGCATTGTTCAGAGCTGCTCCCATAGCTGGGAGCATTCTGTGCAAGCGCAGTTAGTCTTAACAAACTGCGCATATACAGAACCCTACCAGCCATGGGGGCATGTAAAAAGCAGACACACGAACGTTAATGTGTTCAGGCCTTCATAGATTGTGATTTGCCAAGTGCAGAGGAGGAGACTGAGGGGGGCCCAGCAGGTTTGTCCAATATGGAGCCCAAAAATGTCTAATGGCAGCCCTGTGCACCACAATAAGAATGCATGTGTAATTTTCTGTTGAGTGCTTTTTCCCCCTTTCTTCGGGCATGATTTTGCACACAGACATAGGGCTCATATTTGCATTATTTCTGAGAAAATGGATACGTGCAAGCTTCTGAGACCACATAAACATCCATAAGGGCCTATTTCCACTTGGGTGTCGCATCTGTTTCCAGATGCAGAAACTGCACTGTTGTGAAGCCGCAGCAGAATCGCTATAGCTGTGCCATGCCCTGCTATAGGGATTGCCGTCCAGAATCGCAACGGCATGCAATTAGGACAGCAAGCCATGTACGGAATATGCAGCATTTCCCCGTGGGATCCAATGAAAATGCGTATTCTGTGGTAGTGGAATCACACTCGTCATTTTTTTTATGTGTGTTTTCTGCACAGGAAAACTGAGAACCAATATTAATCATTGGGCTAGTTTACACTTAACAGCAGTTTTTACATGCAGAAAGACAATACAGCACTGTCAGAAAACGCATGTAGAAAAACACACGCAGAAAACTGATAGACTGAAGTATGAATCCAGCCTAAGGAACACATAAAGGCAATGGTGTAGAGATTTAGTAAGGTTTGCGAACATAAGTGATCCAAAATAAACCCCTGAACTTGATTTTTCATAGAGTATCTGCTATTGGGTGATAACACTTTTCAGCCCTCATCTGAGTAATAATAGAACACAGTAGTGGATGTTTGCTTGCAGTTCTGTGCAGCACCCATAGTGAGAACATTTTTTTTTTCAATACACAGAGGCTGTCTTGAATGTATTAAAGATAACCTCTTGTAGGTACATGCATGTTATAACAAGAACCCAAATTGTAACTTTTCATCAATCACCGCTATGTCTGGATATGACGCAGATCACATTATTGCAGAAAGAACAAAAAAAAAAAACAGTCCAAGTTTGTGTGCTCACTTTTGTTTTTCAGTGTTCTTTAAGGTGGCCACTAATGATACAATTTGCCAAATGATCGTTTACGAATGAGTCTTCGTATGAACGATCGTAAATTATTGTTTGGGACTACTAATGGACAAAAAAACTCCTAACCATTCAGATTACCGGTAATTAAATTGATCTAAATTTCAGTTTGATCTGTCAATCTGATTGGATTGGTTAGGAGACTTGTGTCCATTAGCGGTCCCAAACGATCATTTACGATCGCTCATACGAAGAATCAATCATTCAGCAAATTGTTTCATTAGTGGCCACCTTTGCTGTTCTTAAATCTTAGTAATTCAACCTCAGTATGTTTAGATTTATATTTGATCAACTAATGATCAATGACAACATTTTGTAGGAGAAAGGAAAGAAGACTTTTTTAATCCTACCTTTCTTTAGTTTTCCCTTCAGTAATAAACTTCAGTCCAAAGACTTTCATTTAATATGTGCTAGCAAAAGAAAGACTTGCTTGTCCCAAAGAAACTGGTTTGTGCAAATAGAAAAATTAATTTAAATGTTAGCAGCACTTGAACTGCAATGGTGTAGGAGGCTAGACTAGAACTGACCACAGATATATGAAATAACTTCAGCTATGACATGTTGAAGGGAAAATACCATACTTTTATGGGACTGCTCCTGGAATGGGACTGCTCCATGTAAATAATGGCTGTTTTCAGCTGCTACACAAGCCTGTCAGCCGAGATCGCGGCTAGCAGGCTGAACATGGAGCTCGGCTCCGTGTTACGGCAGGGTCCGATCGTACATGCGCGCACAGGTTCCCTGTAAATCCCCGCCCACAGCTCTTGACCCCTTTCTGCATTAGGCGGTCCTGGGGCTTCCACCTTCCCGACGCCTATTGACGTTAGGCGGTCAGGAAGGGGTTAAAGGACACTTGAAGTGAGAAGCATAGATAAGCTGCCATATTTATTTCCTTTTAATACTAGATTATGATTTTTTGGGGGGCTGCTGTAGTGTCTGAATTACACACCTGAAACATGCATTTGGCTAATCTAGTCAGACGTCAGTCAGGACCACCTGATCTTCATGCTTGCTCAGGATCGATGGCTATGTATTAGAGGATCCAGGGCTGTGGAGTCGAAGTCAGGGGAATTTTGGGTGCCTGGAGTCAGTCGGGAAAAAATGCTCTGACTCCTAATGAATTTAAACTGTAATTAAAATAGAAAATATGATAAAATAGTCTATTTCTCAGATAATAGTTATCATAAATAATTTATGCATACAGTAATAGCTGTGCTTGGTCCCCAAAAATAAGATAAATAAATCAATCAAAATTAGTTACTTGTGCTGCTTCAATAAAGCAGTCCCCGTATTTTTAAAGTCAGATATACATATCTGATTGTGACTGTATATATGATGTGTACACAGGAATCTCTTATATACTAAATAACATCTATGCTGTAAAGCTGGCCATACACTGGCCCGATTTGCCGCCGTTTCGACAGCAGATTCGATCACTGGGATCGAATCTGCTGCCAATCGTTCGCACTCCACGCCGAATTTCGATCCATTTCGTCCGATCCCGTCGATCGCTCCATGTGGAAAATTACCGTCGTTCGCCCGTGGGTAGGGAGCGCGTCGCTAGCGCCAGTCCCCCGGTCACCGCTGCTCTGTCTGCGCTCTGGTCTCCAGGTCCGGCATGCCTCACTTCTCCTAGCTCGGCAGGAAGTTTAAACAGTAGAGCGCCCTCTACTGTTTAAACTTCCTGCCGGGCTAGATGAAGTGAGGCATGCCGGACCTGGAGACCAGAGCGCAGACAGAGCAGCGGGGACCGGGGGACTGGAGTCGCGCCGGCGGAGCAGGTAATGTATGCGGGGGGGGGGGGGGGGCGGCGGCAGCACCACCACAGATTGTGAACGGTTTCAGGCTGAAATCGGTTCACAATCTGTTTGCAGTAAAGGTAGCCATACGATCCCTCTCTGATCAGATTCGACCAACGGATAGATCCCTCTCTGATCGAATCTGATGGCAAATCGACCAGTGTATGGCTACCTTAAAGGGAAGGTTCAGGGAGGGGATTCAAAAAATAAAAATAAATTTCCACTTACCTGGGGCTTCCTCCAGCCCGTGGCAGGCAGGAGGTGCCCTCGTCGCCGCTCCGCAGGCTCCCGGTGGTCTCCGGTGCCCGACCCGACCTGGCCAGGCCGGCTGCCAGGTCGGGCTCCTCTGCGCTCCATTTCCTGGGACTTCTGCGTCCCACGACGGCGCGATGACGTCATCGGACGTCCGCCGGGCTGTACTGCGCATGCACAGTAGTTCTGCGCATGCGCAGTACAGCCCGGCGGACGTCCGATGACGTCAGCGCGCCGTCGTGGGACGCAGAAGTCCCAGGAAATGGAGCGCAGAGGAGCCCGACCTGGCAGCCGGCCTGGCCAGGTCGGGTCGGGCACCGGAGACCACCGGGAGCCTGCGGAGCGGCGACGAGGGCACCTCCTGCCTGCCACGGGCTGGAGGAAGCCCCAGGTAAGTGGAAATTTATTTTTATTTTTTGAATCCCCTCCCTGAACCTTCTCTTTAAGTATAAAGAGTCAATGAGATGGAAATAATTCTGTGTTGATTCTGATTTATGCAAATGTATGCACTCTCTTTGCTCATGAAATCAAATAATTTGATATGTTGTTAAAATTTGGTTTGGTGACTACGAATTAAATGGTACCTGAGAAGGATGAAAAGAAGTTTTATACATACCTGGGGCTTCTTCCAGCCCCCTTCAGGCTAATCAGTCCCTCGCTGTCCACCTCCACCACCTGGATCTTCTGCTATGAGTCCTGGTAATTCAGCCAGTCAGCGCAGTCCGGCCGCATGCCGCTTCCACAGCCAGGAGCGTTCTGCACCTGCGCAATAGGGCTGAGCAGGTGTAGTACACTCCCGGCGGCGGAGTGTGTGCATGTGCACTACGCCAGACTGGCTCAAGTACCTGGACTAATAGCAGAAGATCCAGGTGGCGGAGGAGGACAGCGGACGACTGATTAGCCTGAAGGGGGCTGGAGGAAGCCCCAGGTATGTATAAAACTTTAATTTCATCTGTCTCAGGTTTACTTTGTTACACAGTAGTACTATACTCTACATATGCACTCGCCACAGAGCTGCAGGGAATCCACTGAGAATGTTGTGCACATTGAACACAGAGGTGTTGTCTATCACTCATAAACCTGGTTCAGATTGTGCATGAAGAATGTGTAATAGAGGAAGAATCTCCTTATTCCCCTGCAGAGTACCTGCACATCACTCTTACATAGTTACCTTGCCATCAGTTCCTCTCAGAAGCTCACCATTTTCTTCTGACAATGATCCCTTCCAGTTCTGACAATATTTTGTCAGATCTGAAATATATTAGTTGCTGTCAGTAAAATATCAGTTGCTGTCAGTTATAGCGGAGAGGAAAACTGATGTACCCGGTAATGTCCATGTTTCCCTATGGCTCAAGTGGGCGATGTTACAGTTTAGCTGTGTGCTGACCAGAAAGCTGTTATGGGTAATGGCTATTTTCAAAATGGAGGACGAAAAATTCCCTTGATCACAGTGAACAAACAGGACGCGGGACAGGAGAAAGACACTGAGGAGTAGATTACATGGAAGGTAAGTATGACTTGTGTATGCTTATTTTGAGTTTTAGTTTTCAGTTCAGGTTTTCTTTAAGTGATAATCTGAGGAAACTGGGGAACAGTGTGTTTTGAAAAAAACACCACTGTTCTCCATTATAGCTTTTGGCCTTCTTCATCTTAAAGGGGCACTACAGCAAAAAACTGTAAAATGTAAAATATGTGCAAATAAGGACAATGTTTTTTCCAGAGTAAAATGAGCCATAAATGACTTTTCTCCTATGTTGCTTTCACTTACAGTAGACAGTAGAAATCTGACAGAAGTGACAGGTTTTGGACTAGTCTATCTCTTCATAGGGGATTCTCAGCAAGGCTTTTATTCTTTATAAAGATGTTCCCTAAAAAGGATTTAAACAATGATGCTGGCCAGCTTCCCTGCTTCCTACACAGCTTTTTGACAGTTGGACAGAACAACTGCCATTCACTAAGTGCTTTTGAAAATAAATATATCCCTGAGAATCCCCTATAAAGAGATGGACTAGTCCAAAACCTGTCACTTGTCAGATTTCTACTATCTACTGTAAGTGACAGCAACATGGGAGAAAAGTAATTTATGGCTCATTTTACTCTGGAAAAAATGTACTGCTTATTTGTATATGTTTGCACATATTTTAAATTTTACAGTTTTTCGCTGTAGTGCCCCTTAAAAATAGCTATTTGATGAACTGTAATCTGGCTATCAGGCTGACAGTCCATTTCTAAATATGGCAAACTTTACTAAACTCCAGTTAAATATTTCATATTCATGATGATAATTTAAGCTGATAGTCGCTGTTATAAGTTTGGTGTCCTGGGAAACGTTATTTAAAGCGTTTAAAGAGAAACTCTGACCAAGAATTGAACTTTATCCCAATCAGCAGCTGATACCCCCTTTTACATGAGAAATCTTTTCCTTATCACAAACAGACCATCAGGGGGCGCTGTATGGCTGATATTGTGGTGAAACCCCTCCCACAAGAAACTCTTGAGTACATACTCCTGGCAGTTTCCTGTCTGGGAACCTTACTGCATTGTGGGAAATAGCTGTTTACAGCGGTTTCCAACTGCCAAAAAAACATGCAGCAGCTACATCACCTGCCGACAGTAAAAATGTCACCATGTAATAAATGTCAGAATGTAAATCAGGGATTTAAAAGATTTTACAATGGGCACACACTGACTAAATCATACATAATTATTGTAAAAATGCTGTGCTGTGTCCCACTATATACCAGCCCCAGGATGAGAAGTGGAGCACGTTGGCATCCACAGGACTGGAGTGAGGGGGAGAGGAGGATCAGGTGCAGTATGGAAATGCTGTGTTAGTTCCAGTGTAGTGTAATGTAGCTTAGCTGTAGGGGGAAGCAGGGATTAGTGTAGTTTAGATGGACAGTGTAGCTTAGAGACAGTTTGGGGGTCTAGAAGGTCCATAAGATGCCCCTGCTGCACTATAATTGCACTTAGGATTAGTTAGGTTTAGTTTTTTTATTACCCCTGATTGTTGCCCTCTAAACCAAGGTGCGTCTTATTGTCCAGAGCATCTTATATTCCAAAAATACAGCACTCTCCCCAATGCACCTGGGGATGATATCTAACTTAACTGAAAAAGTTTGGTAAGTAGTCAGGCTGATGAGCTATGAATGACCTTGATACAATTTTACATATGCAGGCAAAAGGAAGTATTCCGCTACACCGAGGCTGGGTTAAAAGCCATGTTTTCAACTTTTATTGACACATCAGTAGGCACACACAAGGCTGACGCGTATCGGAGCTCTAAAAGGCTCCTTAATCATATGATTAAGGAGCCTTTTAGAGCTCCGATACGCGTCAGCCTTGTGTGTGCCTACTGATGTGTCAATAAAAGTTGAAAACATGGCTTTTAACCCAGCCTCGGTGTAGCGGAATACTTCCTTTTGCCTGCATGATTTGAAACCTGAGATTCCTGCTCCTTTGGTACAGACAGCGGTGGTTGCAGCGATCCTTTCCTTTGCCTCTACAATTTTACATATGATGATGAGTATTTATGGTAAAATGCCTTTCAACATAAATTATTTTCAGACCAATAACGTGTTATGTGTTTGCTTTTATCAATGTCACAGATCTGACAGAGATTGGGCGCAGTGCAAAATCCTTCTGTGAACATACAGCTCGTACACAGCCTACTCTACCAGATATAGTTGTGAGCCTTATAGAAATGGGTAAGTGGGTTTCACTGGTATTCAATGTATAATTTATTTTTGTTGACCTACTAATACAGGCCATGATTGTTCCCAGGTTTTAACGTGGACACTTTACCTGCATATGCCAAACGTTCCCAAAGAATGGTCATAACAGCACGTAAGTTTATTTTATGTATGTTTTTATGTCTGAATGCATTCATTTATATCAGTTTTTCCTAACACCATTGCAGCACATACCCATTTATGAAAGATGGTGTTTACTATGTTATGCTTGTTTTGGGTAAAATCTCAAATACTCTGGGTTTAATAAACTAAAAATGCAACTGATGGGTATTTAGAAACTTATTTTTTGTAATTACGTTTTATGGATTTGAAACATTGCCATAGTTAGTGTTTACTTCACATAAACTGATAATGCAGGCAGTAGAGTGAATCAGCTACATAAACGTACAGAATTTTATCCATTGATAACTGTTGCTGTGCTAGGAAGCATTCTGCTATAGTATTGCTTTGCAATTTCAGTAAAGCCTATATACACTGCCTGGATCTTTTCCACCAAGACAATAATTAGTGATTGTCCTAGGTGAAAGTCTAGCATGAATACAGGTAACTCCCAATGTCACTGGGAGCAATTCACCATGTTGGATTCATCTTAAAGAAAATAGAAGGCAAAATAATGAAATAAAGATTTACTTACCTGGGGTTTCCTCCAGCCCCGGGAAGGTTATGTGTCCCTCGCCGCAGCTCTGCTCTCAATGGGTTGCCCGGCATTGCCTCTGTAGCAGCCGCTGACCCAACGAGGTTGGTGGCTACTAGGCGAGTCGCACCGCGCCGCTCGCAGACACGCTCCCGTTGGCAGCAGACCCCGGACGGGCCTGCTGAGAGTGGAGCTGCGGCAACGGCCACATAAGCTTCCAGGGGCTGGACTAAGGCCCAGGTAAGTCCTTTTTTTTTTTATTTTTTTTTTTATTTGCCTTTTTCCTTTAAAGAGACACTGTAAAAAGAAAATGTCCCCTGGGGGGGGGGGGGTGTACTCACCTCGGGAGGGGGAAGCCTCCGGATCCTAATGAGGCTTCCCCCCGTCCTCCACTGTCCCACGGGGGTCTCGCTGCAGCCCTCCGAACAGCGACCAGGCAGCTTGTTCAATATTTACCTTTCCAGGCTCCAGCGGGGGCGCTGTTGCGGCTCTTCTGATGGAGATAGGCGGAAATAGCTGTTCTCCGTCGGGGCCACTCTACTGCGCAGGCGCAGGAGACTTGCGCCTGCGCAGTAGAGCGGTCCGACGGAGATCGGATAGTCTGAGATCAGATAGTCACCAAAACCGCCTATCTCTGCCGCTCCTGTGGGCCGCACTGGCCTACTTTCACTTTTGTGACCTCTGGGTCACGACACTGGAAGGAGAGATTGTGTCTCATTCACAGCGTGCAGGGTGGCGGGGGAGGGGCAGGGGGGCCCAATGGCAGCTCTGGAAAGCCTGCAGGAACGCCTTAGGCCTCTTGCACACTGCAAGCAATTCTGATTCAGATTCTGCTTTTTAATTGGTTTTTACATCCAATTCCAATTTGCAGTTTGCTCCCTGCACAATGCAAATCGGAATCTGAATCGGATGTAAAAAACGATTAAAAAGCGGAATCTGAATCGGAATCGCTTGCAGTGTGCAAGAGGCCTTATTGGGTTTTTCGACCAGGGAATCCCTCTCCCCCATGTTTACCTCCGAGACAGCGGCAAACAATGTAGCTAATTTCGGGGGGGAGGGGGCCATAGCATGGCGGTGGGGGGAACACAGAGGCATGTCATGAGCAGGGCTGTGGAGTTGGAGTCGGGGGAATTTTGGGCACCCGGAGTCGGAGTCGTTGATTTAATAAACGTCAGTCGGGAGTCGGATGATTTTTGTACAAAATTCATATCCCTGTTAAGTATTAGACTAAGGAGTCGGAGTCTGCGCCATTTTGGGTACCCGGAGTCGGAGTTGGAATCATGATTTCATAAACTGAGGAGTCGGAGTTGAAGTCGGAAGATTTTTGTACCGACTCCACAGCCCTGGTCATGAGGCAGAGAATATGCCACTGTGTCCCCTGCCCCCCACAAACCGCCTCTAGTTCTCTTTAATCCAACATGGTTATTATTTTGCCTGGTATTTCCTTGAAACCTTAGACTGACAGCTTTTTTTTTTTATTTTATTTTACTACAGTACCAGCTATGTTTGTTCTGTTTATTAAATGTGTTGACCAAATCTACATGTACCAAAGTCCACATTAGTCAGTAGGGATTGTCAGAAAGGTGCAAATTTGTTTGAGGCAATTGAAAATTATGTTAATTATTATGATACAGAATTATGCTAATTATGAAAATCTATCTAATCTTGCAGTGAAAACATTTGATTGGTCTTTTTTTCAAGCTGCATGGATTTGCAGGAACATTTCATAAGTCTGCATCAACTTAAAATTATTTGCATATTTCAAGTAAAGTAGAAAGTTGGCACTGAGCAAAAACTTTATAACAAATGCCTTTTATATGTCACTGGCACAGGAATATGGGGAAGCGAAACCGCCTTTAGACATCTGCTGTAGGTGGAAGTAGTTTTGTACTGACCAACCAGTAAGTAGCTTTGGGGGGGGGCAATTAAGATGTAACGGAGGGGGGCGGCGGCAGGAGCAGGGGGCATGAGAAGAGCATCCTACACATGCCTGCTCCCCCCCATTTTTAAATTTTTCAGAGGGCTAAGGTATCCTTTTAGTGATCCCTGTTGTAGTTGCTACAGAAAATTAAGTGAAATAAAAATGTTTGCTTTTGCCTTTTAGGGCCCTTTTCCACTAGCTGTGTATTGCATTTCCACTGCGTTTGTGTCTTGAAAAATTCATTTGAATAAGAATCGTGGCAAAATCGCAGTGCTCAAGCTAGTGGAAAAGGACCCTTGTTTGTGAAAAGTCTTTTGTGTTCAAAAACGTATATGGTATTTTTCTTTATATTGCAGCACCTGTGACAAATCATCCAGTTGCCCCTAAAGCTTTAAGTGCAGGACAGAACAAGCCACACCCACAACACATTCCAAGTCATCTACCAGAATTTCCAGATCCTCATACGTACATCAAGACCCCTGTAAGAATATATATTCATGGTGTTTTTATCATCCTTAACTTATAAAGTACCAACACGGTTGGCAGGGTGGCAGTTTTACCGCAGGGTGACGCAACAGCAATGCAAGTGATTGGGGCCATTCACGCTTATGGCATTGCATCGCGATGTGCCGGAAGTATCCAATCCAACGCACAGCCTGCAGCACATTACCGCAAGCACCGTGCTTAATACACAGTGCTTGGGGTAATGGAAGTCTATGGGCAACACGGGTAGTGTGAATGATGGAGCGCAGTGCAGCTCGCATCAGCAGACCAACAGGAATCCCAGTGACATACTTCCTGCCCAGCAGTCAGTATGTCACTGAGTAGGAGGCAGCGCTATGCATATGGTCCTGTCAACGCTCTCTGCCACAGTCATATGATTGTAGTTTGTTTGCAATGTGGCAGAAGAAACCCAATGCATAAAGCAAGTGTAAAACTGGCCTGAAGTATGCCCCAAGTGGACATTATTCTCCACAAAAAATATGAATAATCCTATTGACATCATCCACTCCGTGGCTGGAAACACAGGTGGTTAGAGGTGAAGGCATCATTATATGAGGGGAGTGAGGAGGAGATTGAGTGGAGCTGCTGTCCAGGGCTCAGTTGCTCTCAGTTATAACTAAAAGGACAGCTGATTTTCAAAGTAATGCCCATGTTTTCCTATGGCACAGTTCCCACTTTACGTGTTTTAACTGAAAGATTTTCATAATGCACTGCTATGGAGAAGGAGAAAAAAAAACGCGTACCAATTGATTAAAGGGAAACTACGGCAAAAAATTGTACCAGTTTTTGGACTAGTCCATCTCTTCATAGGGTATTTACAGGGATTTATTTATTTTCAAAAGTACTTAGTGAATGGTAGTTGCTCTATCCAACTGCCAAAAAACTGTGTAGCGAGCAGGGAAGCTGGCCAGCATCATTGTTTAAATCCTTTTTAGGTAATATCTTTATAAAGAATACAAGCCTTGCTGAGAATCCCCTGTGAAGAGATGGACTAGTCCAAAACCTGTCGCATCTGTCGGATTTCTACTACCTACTGTAAGTGACAGCAACATAGGAGAAAAGTAATTTATGGCTCATTTGACTCTGGAAAAAATGTACTTCTTATTTTTATATGCTTGCATATATTTTACATTTTGCAATTTTTCGCCATAGTGCCCTTTTAAGTGTAAATGGGGCCTTAGTGTTCACAATCCTTTTATTGTCTTCTGTAGTGACAGATCTTGTTCATGCAACTGAGCATTGTCTGTTTTTATGTATTAGAACTTCTGCACTATCCGGGTCAATTCTGTTTTTCTCTCTCCTAAGGAATGAAATATGCACAATGGCTCTATTCACAAAACTTCTCAAAAATGACTTATCACTTAATTGCTAAAAAATAACCGTTCAGCACATTTACAAGCAAAATAATTACTCAAAGTAAGTTGTTCCTGATTAATTTAATTTCAATATTACTTTTCTTACCTTAAAGAGACACTGTAACAAAAAAAGTTCCCCTGGGGGGTACTCACCTCAGTAGGGGGAAGCCTCTGGACCCTATTGAGGCTTCCCCCGTCCTCCTTTGTCCTATGGCGGTCTTGCTGCAGCCCACAGAACGCACAGCCGACAATTTGTCAGGCTGTGCAATATTTACCTTTTCTGGCTCCAGCAGGGGCGCTGTTGTGGCTCTTTCCACGGAGATAGGCGAAAATAGCCGATCTCCGTTGGGTCCGCTCTACTGCGCAGGAGACTTGCGCCTGTGCAGTAGAGCGGACCCGACGGAGATAGGTTATTTTCGCCTATCTCTGTGCAGAGAGCGGAGCCTGCGCTGGGGCCAAGGAGGTAAATATTTACATCGCCGCCGCTCCGGGAGGATTTTCGCTGCCGTCGTGGGACCGAGGAGGACGGGGGAAGCCTTAATAGGATCCGGAGGCTTCCCCCACCCAAGGTGAGTACCCCCCAGGGGAACTTTTTTTGTTACAGATTTTCTTTAAAGAGAACCCGGGGTGGGTTCTAAGAATTCTGTTAGCACACAGAGGCTGGGTCTGCATATAATGCCTAGCCTCTGTTGCTATACTGCCCCCCCCCCCCCCCCCTGCGCTCTGCTGTCTCCCATAAATCAAACGCCGTGCTAGCAACATCGCTAGCAGGCTGTTTACATATGCACTGTCACTTTCGCCGCTCTCCCACCTCCTCTATGTTGCCGCTCTCCCGCCTCCTCTATGTCGCCGCTCCCTGCCTGCGTCCCTTCTCTCCCTGCTGATAGGAGGGAAGGGACCCAGGCTGTGAGTGGCGAGAGTGACAGTGCAGAGGTAAACAGCCTGCTAGCGACACGCTGCGTGTCGCTAGCACAGCGTTTGATTTATGGGGGACAGCAGAGCACAGGGGGGTCTGGGGGGTATCAGTATAGCAACAGAGGCTGGGCATTATATGCAGGCCCAGCCTCTGTGTGCTAATAGGATTCTTAGAACCCACATCAGGTTCTCTTTAATTACATTATATTTTTGCTCTTTGAGCGCTTAAAAAAGTAACATAGATTAGGTGAAAACAGAGGAAAACCGGTGAAAAATGTTTGTGAATCATGCCCATTCTGTTTAGTCTTTCATGGAAAATGCAGCCAGGCAGTCTGGCTGTACTGTGTATGCAAGGAGAGAAATGGTGGTGTGCCTAGAATGGAAAAGATTGGAGAAGCTGTGTAGTAGAGGAGTGTACTTGTAAGGGGAAAGACACTTTTGGGAAAGTAGAGTTCTTTTATTGCAGAGGCCAGGATAGAGGATTCGGCCTGGGTAAACAAATTGTGGTGGGAGAGGAAAAGCACTCACAAATCTATACAGGTCCTTCTAAAAAAATTAGCATATTGTGATAAAGTTCAGAGTCTGGAGGAAGACTGGGGAGAGGGAAATGCCAAAATGCCTGAAGTCCAGTGTCAAGTACCCACAGTCAGTGATGGTCTGGGGTGCCATGTCAGCTGCTGGTGTTGCTCCACTGTGTTTTATCAAGGGCAGGGTCAATGCAGCTAGCTATCAGGAGATTTTGGAGCACTTCATGCTTCCATCTGCTGAAAAGCTTTATGGAGATGTAGATTTCATTTTTCAGCACTACCTGGCACCTGGTCACAGTGCCAAAACCACTGGTAAATGGTTTACTGACCATGGTATTACTGTGCTCAATTGGCCTGCCATCTCTCCTGACCTGAACCCCACAGAGAATCTGTGGGATACTGTGAAGAGAAAGTTGAGAGACGCAAGACCCAACACTCTGGATGAGCTTAAGGTCGCTATCGAAGCATCCTGGGCCTCCATAACACCTGAGTAGTGCCACAGGCTGATTGCCTCCATGCCACACCGCATTAAAGCAGTCATTTCTGCAAAAGGATTCCCGACCAAGTATTGAGTGCATAACTGAACATAATTATTTGAATTACATATACATAGGTTAGAATTTAGTTAGTGTTAGGCCCCTCCCATGGAGGATTGACTTCTTCGCAGTGGGAGGGACGAGTACTTAATAGGTTGCATGCAAGCTGTTAATGGAAACCAACATCCTCCTCTAGTGGTAGACAGGTCATGTGTATGCTCGGTGTGTATTCGACCCCACAAGTGGGGCTTGCACTCTTTTTTGCAGGTAGGCACTAGTCTGTTTTTAAGTAGCGCTGCTCATTTCCTTGCTATGTACTAATGTAATTCGTTTTTGGTCAGCTGCTCCCACTTAACAGCCATGCTTTTGGTGTATATGCAGAGCTTCTGTTTGGGTTCAAGGTGCGTTTGTAGTTCCTGGGGGGGCTCAGCGCATCTCTGATGGAGGCCATTCGGAGGCGGCCTGGTGTTGCGCTGATCCACCTTGTGCACAATTTTCGATTTTATTTGATTAGCCGCACCCAGGCTATGCATATACATAGGTTAGAATTTAGTTAGTGTTAGGCCCCTCCCATGGAGGATTGACTTCTTCGCAGTGGGAGGGACGAGTACTTAATAGGTTGCATGCAAGCTGTTAATGGAAACCAACATCCTCCTCTAGTGGTAGACAGGTCATGTGTATGCTCGGTGTGTATTCGACCCCACAAGTGGGGCTTGCACTCTTTTTTGCAGGTAGGCACTAGTCTGTTTTTGTAGCGCTGCTCATTTCCTTGCTATGTACTAATGTAATTCGTTTTTGGTCAGCTGCTCCCACTTAACAGCCATGCTTTTGGTGTATATGCAGAGCTTCTGTTTGGGTTCAAGGTGCGTTTGTAGTTCCTGGGGGGGCTCAGCGCATCTCTGATGGAGGCCATTCGGAGGCGGCCTGGTGTTGCGCTGATCCACCTTGTGCGCAATTTTCGATTTTATTTGATTAGCCGCACCCAGGCTATGCATATACATAGGTTAGAATTTAGTTAGTGTTAGGCCCCTCCAATGGAGGATTGACTTCTTCGCAGTGGGAGGGACGAGTACTTAATAGGTTGCATGCAAGCTGTTAATGGAAACCAACATCCTCCTCTAGTGGTAGACAGGTCATGTGTATGCTCGGTGTGTATTCGACCCCACAAGTGGGGCTTGCACTCTTTTTTGCAGGTAGGCACTAGTCTGTTTTTAAGTAGCGCTGCTCATTTCCTTGCTATGTAATAATTATTTGAAGGTTGACTTTTTTTTGTTTTAAAAACACTTTTCTTTTATTGGTCGGATGAAATATGCTAATTTTTTGAGATAAGAATTTTGGGTTTTCATGAGCTGTATACCAAAATCATCAATATTAAAACGATAAAAGGCTTGAACTACTTCAGTTGTGTGTAATGAAGCTAAAATATATGAAAGTCTAATGTTTATCAGTACCGGTACATTACAGAAAATAATGAACTTTATCACAATATGTTAATTTTTTGAGAAGGACCTGTATATTCATAATAATCAGAATCCCCACTCTGAATTTGATCCAACAGGGACAGTTTACCCACAGGGAACTGCTTTTTGTTTGGTTATTTCACTTTATTGTTTTCACAGTCTTCAGCTATCGGTATACAGTATACCAGTAAGATTTGGTACTTGTGTCTGAATTATTATCCACTTGTTCATAAATAGCAGTTATAGCCGTAATAAAGTAAAAAAAAAAAATGGATTAGTGCCGCCTGGGGCGAACGCTGAGTGGTGGGGAGCAGTTCGAATTTTTGGGCAGTGCTAAATAATAGTCAGCACTATTCCTTCTGTTTTTGTTGTTGTTGTTTTACATTGACTTTAAGAAGACTTTTGGATTTCACTGTGACTAAGGACATGCCCTGTAAAGGTGCAGATCTGCACGTTCTCTATTGTTATATAATAAATTTACCAGGTTTTAAGCCGCATCTACACGCGTAGATGCGGCCGCGATGCTCCTTATCAATCGAGCCGCTGATGCGGCTCGATTGATAAAATCCGACAGGACGGATCTCCGCACCGCCGATTCCCTGCTCGATCCCCGCGAGGGGACAATGGCAGGGAATCGTGCGGGAGATAAGCGGCGCCGGCGGGGACGAGCGAACACGAGCGGGGAATCGAATGCGGCGCACGCGCGGCGAGCGGGGACGCGGCGGGCACGCTCGGGGACGCGCAAGAGGCCGCCGATCGCCACAACATCTCCCCAACATCTCCCCGTGTAGACGGGGCTTAAATGTCAATCCAAGATGCTAGCTCTAATTGGTTCTGATAAAACTCCTTTTGTCACAGTAAAGGCCCTTTTACGCTTGCAGGTAATCCGCAAAAGCATTGAAAGTCTATGGAGACTTTCACACTTATTGCGGTCCGTTGCAATGCGCCCAAACTATCTAATCCAATGCAAGGGCAGCCTTGCGTTACAGCAAGCACCGCGCTTAACGCCTGGTGCTTGGGGTAATGGAAGACTATGAGCAACACTGCGTAGTGCATCACGGCACACTTGCGCAGGCCGTCTGGAATCCCATTGACGTACTTCCTGCCTGGCAGTGAGTACGTCACTGAACTGGTGGTGGTGGGATGCTGGGGGCGCACCCTGCCGTAGGGTCATATGATTATCCTCCTTCAAAACCAGCCTAAATATTTTGCATGTACCGAGCTCAAGTGGGAGATTGACTCCCCTCAACGTGGCGCTCTCTCCACAGCATCCTGACACTCAATGCCTTGAAGAGGCAGGGACATGTAAGGAAACAAGTCAAAGGGCTTGTGCCTCAATGATATTTCTTCACTATAAGTAGTGGGAATTAAGATTCTTATAAATGGACATTTGTGACAGTGTCTTTTTAAAGTTTGTATCTTGACAAAACAGAAGCGATCTTGAGGTTAATTGACAGCTGTAATTGTTCGTCTTACATCTGCTTTTTACTTCTGCAGACATGTCGAGAACCAGTAGGAGATTACCAAGTCCTGCGAGAGAAAGCAGCCTCTCAGCGCAGAGATGTGGAGAGGGCGCTTACACGATTTATGGCAAAAACAGGCGAGACCCAGAGCCTTTTCAAAGACGACACCAGCATTTTCCCATGTGAGACAGCACTTTTATTATTTTTACTTCTTTAACTTGCTGTAAAATGTAATGCTTAATCCAAACTGTTCTCATTTTGCATTTGGGACACCCTCCCACTATGCACATTGCTGTGCGGTAACATGCACAAGACCTGACATTCACAGTCAATGGCCTCAATTCACTAAGCTTAAAGAGACTCAGAAGTCTCATAAAAATCATCTTTTTATTTCAAAAACCTCTGTAACATTATTGCCTTAACTGAAACGCTGCATCCCCGCAGCTGAAATCTAACTAAATCCCCCCAAACTCCCCGGGGCACACTGCGGGGAGCGCTTCCGTGAGAGGCAGAGCTTTCAGCTGCAGCTCTGCGTCTCCACGCGTCTATCAGCGCGGATCGCTGCCTCCACCCGCCCCTCTCAGTCTTCCTTCACTGAGAGGGGCGGGGGAGAGGCAGAGATATGCGCTGATTGACGCATAAGGAGGCAGGGCTGTGGCTGAAAGCTCTGCCTCCTCCAGCAGCAAAATCCATGACCAAGAAAGTTGTGGATTTTGCGGGGGAGAGGTAGGCGGGAGTTAGGGGGGGATTTACTTCGATTTCAGCCGCGGGGATGCGGCGGTTTAGTTAGGGCAATAATGTTACAGAGGCTTTTACAATAAAAAGCTTATTTTTAGGAGACTTCAGTGTCTCTTTAACTCCTGTCTTTAACTATTTCTGCTGCCCGGACGTGAAGCTCACGTCCGGGCGGCTGCGGTGCCGCGCTTTGGCACACCCCCGTGGTGTCCCCCGATAGCCCTGGGATCAGTGAACGGGAACATGGTTCCCGATCACCGATCCGTTTCCCCCACAGAAAAACCGAAGCGCTCTTACAAGAGGCTTCAGTATTTCTGCCCGGAAAAATTTCCGCATCCCCCTTGTGCTTCCGCTTAGCGAGAAGCACAAGGAGGGAAAAAAAAATTCAAGGTGGCCATCTTGTGGCCAAATAGTAAAACTACATCTATATATTTTTTACATTACAATTTACACATATAACATTAAAAATGAACTGTTTACCGTACTTTCCGCCGTATAAGACGCACTTTTTCTCCCCAAAAAATGGGGTGAAAAAGTCCCTGCGTCTTATACGGCAAAGGCAGGGAATCCCCGACTTCCCGAACGCCCGCCGATGCAAACCGCCGCCACATCGGGGATTCCCTGCCTGTGTGCGGTGTCCTGTCTCCTCCACCTGTCACTTCTGTGTTGTGGCCATAGTCCCCCTGTCCCCTGCATGTGTCCGCTCCCTCCCCTTGCGTTGTGTGGCCCCCCCGGGTGTTTATCGGCAGCTGCTTACCTCAGCCATCATGCCCGCGTGGACTGCAGAGCTCCTTCTTCTATGTGCGGCTTCCTCTAGTGCCGGCTTCTAATGACGCGTCATCGATGACGCGTCATTAGAAGCCGGCACTAGTGGAAGCCGCACACAGAAGCCGGAGGTTTGCAGTCCACGCGGGCATGATGGCTGAGGTAAGCAGCTGCCGATAAACACCCGGGGGGGCCACACAACGCAAGGGGAGGGGGCGGACACACGCAGGGGACAGGGGGACCATGGCCACACAACGCAAGGGGAGGGGGCGGACACACGCAGGGGACAGGGGGACCATGGCCACACAACGCAAGGGGAGGGGGCGGACACACGCAGGGGACAGGGGGACCATGGCCACACAACGCAAGGGGAGGGGGCGGACACACGCAGGGGACAGGGGGACCATGGCCACACAACGCAAGGGGAGGGGGCGGGGAGCCGCTGACACATGCAGGGGACAGGAGGACCATGGGGGAGGAAAGACATAGGGGGTGACATGGAAGTGACAGGAGGAGACGTGGACTTCGGGGGAGACAGCAGGAGACATGGTGGGGGTGACAGGAGGACACATGGGCTGACAGGAGCGCCATGGGGGAATCAGAAAGGACAGGAGGAGACATGGAGGAGGAGACAGGAGGACCATATGGGAGACAGCAGGAGACATGGTGGGGGTGACAGGAGGACACATGGGCTGACAGGAGGACCATGGGGTGACAGGAGGAGACATGGGGGTGACAGGAGGACCATGGGGTGACAGGAGGACCATGGGGTGACAGGAGGACCATGGGGGAGACATGGAGGGGGAGGCAGGAGTATGCATGGGGGTGAGAGGAGGACCATGGGGTGGGGGCATGAGGATGCATGGGGGACACATAAGACCAGGTGGAGACATGGTGGGGGTGACAGAAGGACACTGGGGGAGACAGGAGGACACATGGGGAGACATGGAGGATACAGAAGGACATATGGGAGAGACATGGGGAGACATAAGGACACATGGGGGACACAGGAGGATACCATTTGAGGTATAACTTCTACAAGGCGCTCCTGGAATATGGACGCACCAGGTTTAGTATTTTTTTTCTTGTTTTTGCCCTCTAAACCTGGGTGCGTCTTATATTCCGGAGCGTCTTATACGGCGCGAAATACGGTATTTCCCACACCAAAATATTACCCAAATAAAATTTTTAATGGAAAGAAAAAATTTACAATTAAAAAATAAAAATAAATAGTTACCTAAGGGTCTGAACTTTTTAAATATGCATTTGAAGGGGGTATACTACGAGCATTTTTTAAATAATAATAAGCTTGTAAATAGTGATGGAAAAAATGCACCTTTATTTCCAAATAAAATAGTGGCGCCATACGTTGTGATAGGGACACAATTTAAATGGTGTCATAACCGAGACAAACGGGCAGATAAAATACTTAGGTTTTAATTATGGTAGCGTGGATTATTTTAAGGCTATAATGGCCAAAAACTGAGAAATCATGAATTTTTTTTCCATTTTTTTTTCTTATTAACCACTTCTATACCATAAAATGTTGTGCTGATCTGTGCTGCGTGGGCTCTCCAGCCCACAGCACAGATCAGCTAGCAGCCAGGCCGATCAGACTTCCCCCCCCCCCCCCCCTTTTTTCCCCACTAGGGGGATGTCCTGCTGGGGGGGTCTGATCGCCGACGGCTGCTTGCGCTTGCGGGGGCTCTTCAAAGCCCCCCTCAGCAGCGCTTCCTGGCCTCCTTCCCTCCCTCTCCCTCCCCCTGTGAGCGGCGCAGGACGGATTTCCGTCCTGCGCCTGATGGGATAGGCTTTAGCCTATCAGATGCCGGTGATCCCCGGCCAATCAGAGGCCGAGGATCACCGATCTCCTCTACGGCGCTGCTGCGCAGCAGCGCCGTATACATGTAAACACCGGGGAAGGTCTTCCCCGTGTGTTTACATTTACCCTGCGAGCCGCCGAACGGCTCGCAGGGTGTTCACGGAGACACCCTCCGTGAACTGACATGGAACGCATGGAATAAACTTCAGGATTCAGGGGCGTATATATACGCACCGAGAATCCGGAAGTGGTTAATCCTGTTAAAATGCAGTTATAAAAAAATAATTCTTAGCAAACTGTACCACCCAAAGAAAGCCTAATTAGTGGCGGAAAAAACAAGATATAGATCAATAAATTGTGATAAGTAGTGATAAAGTTATTAGCGAATGAATGGGAAGTGAAATTTGCTCTGATGCATAAGGTGAAAAATCCACGCGGGCTGGTTAATAACGTTTCTAGAGTTATCACCATGGTGATAAGGCATGTAGTATTCAGGAACCTCAGGCAAACCTAAAGTTAACTCTACTGTCTTTAAGTTAAGGAGAGATCTCTAAAGTTAACTCTTCAATCTTTAAAATAACTCCAGAATTCTAAAGTTAAAGACAGGCTGTTAATTAACTGCATGTGAAAATCACTACAGAGGAGGTAACTTAAGGACAGAAATGATAAGATAACTCTCACTGTGAAAACGTATCTATACACCTTAATAAGGCAAGATCGATGTGTGGTGGTAAGTTTTTTTTCTCTTGCCTTATTATCTCCAGCATGGTTTTAGTGAATTGAGGCCAATGGCCTCAATTCACTAAAATCATGCTGGAGATAAGGCAAGAGAAAACTTACCTCCACACAGTGAGAGAGTTAATCTTATCTCTTCATTCCTTAATTTACCTCCTCTGTAGTTATTTTCACACACAGTTAATTAACAGCCTGTCTTTAAAGGGATACTGTAGGGGGGTCGGGGGAAAATGAGCTGAACTTCCCTGGGGCTTCTAATGGTCCCCCGCAGACATCCTGTGTTGGCGCAGCCACTCCCCAATGCTCCGGCCCCGCCTCCGGTTCACTTCAGGAATTTCTGACTTTAAAGTCAGAAAACCACTGCGCCTGCGTTGCCATGTCCTCGCTCCTGCTGATGTCACCAGGAGTGTACTGCGCAGACACAGACCATACTGGGCCTGCGCTGTGCGCTCTTGATGACATCAGCGGGATCGAGGACACGGCAACGCAGGCGCAGTGGTTTTCTGACTTTAAAGAGACTCCGTAACAAAAATTGCAGGGCTGTGGAGTCGGTCCAAAAATCCACCGACTCCGACTCCTCAGTTTAGGATTCCACCGACTCCTCGACTCCGACTCCTCTAATTTGCATATTACAATTTTGTTGATTAAAAGCATGTAACATGAAATTCGTCTCTTAACTGCCAACGCTTAGGAATTTTACAAGACAACTGAAGTGAGAAGGATATTATTATTATTATTATTATTTAGTATTTATATAGCGCCGACATATTACGCAGCGCTGTACAGTGTATATATATATCTTGTCACTAACTGTCCCTCAAAGGAGCTCACAATCTAATCCCTACCCTTTCCATATGTCTATATTAGGTAGTGTAAGTACTGTAGTCTAGGGCCAATTTTAGGGGGAGCCAATTAACTTATCCGTATGTTTTTGGAATGTGGGAGGAAACCGGAGTGCCCGGAGGAAACCCACGCAGACACGGAGAGAACATACAAACTCTTTGCAGATAGTGCCCTGGCTGGGATTCAAACCAGGGACCCAGCACTGCAAGGCGAGAGAGCTAACCACTACGCCACCATGCTGCCCAGGATATGTAGACTACTATATTTATTCCCTTTAGACTAAAACTAGTCCTTGGTAAGAGTACTTGTAAAAGGTACAAACCGGAACAAAGAACACCTATCAGGCCCTAGGCAATGTAAGTGTGGGTACATGTAAGAATGATGTGCAGGTACTCTGCAGGGGAATAAGGAGATTGTAAACAGACAACACCTCTGTGTTCAATGTGCACAGCATTCTCAGTGGATTCCCTGCAGCTCTGTGGGGAGTGCATATGTAGAGTATAGTACGGTACTACTGTGTAACAAAGTAAACCTGAGACAGATGAAATTAAAGTTTTATACATACCTGGGGCTTCCTCCAGCCGCCTTCAGGATAATCAGTCCTTCGTTGTCCTCCTCCACCACCTGGATCTTCTGCTATGAATCCAGGTACTTTAACCAGTCGGGTGTAGTGCGCTTGCACACACTCCGCCGCCAGGAGCATACCACACCTGTGCAGCACTATTGCGCAGGTGCAGAATGTTCCTGGCTGTGGGAGCGGCATGCGGCCGGACAGCGCTGACTGGCTTAATTACCAGGACTCATAGCAGAAGATCCGGGTGGTGGAGGACAGCGAGGGACTGATTAGCCTGAAAGGGGCTGGAGGAAGCCCCAGGTATGTATAAAACTTTACTTTTCATCCACCTCAGTTACCCTTTAATTTGTAGTCACCAAACCAAATTTTAACAACATATCAAATTATTTGATTTCATCAGCAAAGAGAGTGCATACATTTGCATAAATCAGCATCAATGCAGAATTATTTCCATCTCATTGACCATCTCTATTAGTGACACAGCTACACATCAGGCTTTATTCTTACAGCATAGATGTTATTTAGTATATATAAGAGATTCCTGTGTACACATCATATATACAGTCACAATCAGATATGTATATCTGACCTTAAAAATACGGGGACTGCTTTATTGAAGCAGCACAAGTAACTCATTTTGATTGGTTTATTTCATTTTTGTGGACTAAGCACAGCTATTACTGTATATATACTGTATATATACATTATTTTTAATGACTATTATCTGAGAAATAGAACATTTTATCATATTTTCTATTTTAATTACAGTTACAAATTCATTAGGAGTCGGAGTCGGTGCATTTTTTCCCGACTCCGACTCCAGGCACCCAAAATTGCCCGACTCCACGACTCCGAATCCGACTCCACAGCCCTGAAAAATTGCATCCTGTTTTTTATCATCCTACAAGTTCCAAAAGCTATTCTAATGTGTTCTGGCTTACTGCAGCACTTTCTACTATCACTGTCTCTGTAATAAATCAACTTATCTCTCTCTCGTCAGACTTGTCAGCCTGTGTCTGGAAGGCTGCCAAGTTCTTCAGTGTTGTGGTTCTGCTATGAACTCCCCCTTCCAGGCCCCTCTCTGCACACTGCCTGTGTGTTATTTAGATAAGAGCAGCTTCTCTCTTCTCTCTTATCTTTTACAAGCTGGATAAATCGTCCTCTGAGCTGGCTGGGCTTTCACCTAGTGAGGAATTACAGACAAGGGCAAAGCTGTTTGCAGGAAGAAAAGAGCAGCCTGAAACTTCAGTGCTTGAGAGATGCAGGGGGAAAGAAACACACAATGATCTCTTGAGATTCAAAAGGAAGGCTGTATACAGCCTGCTTGTGTATGGATGTATTTTCTATGTGTGGACATACTGTACATCAACCTACTTCCTGTTTTGGTGGCCATTTTGTTTGTTTATAAACAAACTTTTTAAAACTGTTTTTAACCACTTTTAATGCGGCGGGGAGCGGCGAAATTGTGACAGAGGGTAATAGGAGATGTCCCCTAACGCACTGGTATGTTTACTTTTGTGTGATTTTAACAATACAGATTCTCTTTAAAGTCAGAAATTCCAGAAGTGAACCAGAGGCGGGGCCGGAGCATCGGTGAGCGGCTGCGCGGGCACAGGATGTCTGCGGGGGACCATTAGAAGCCCCGGGTAAGTTCAGCTCATTTTCCCCAGACCCCCCTACAGTATCCCTTTAACTCTGGAGTTATTTTAAGGATTGGAGAGTTAACGTAAAGACAGAAGAGTTAACTTTAGGTTTGCCTGAGGTAAAACGTTGCCTGAATACTACATGTCTCATCACCATGGTAACCACTCTAGAAACGTTATTAAAGACAGGAGATAAGCTTAGTGAATTGAGGCCAATGTGGTTTTTGGCATGTTAAAGGACGCCTGAAATGAGAGGAATATAGAGGCTGCCGTATGTATTTCGTCTTAAACAGTACCAGTTGCCTGGCAGTCCTGCAGATCTTTTTGGTTGCAGTGGTATCTGGATAACACACCTGAAACGAACATTTGGCTAATCCAGCCAGACATCTGTCAGAAACATCTGATCTAGATGCTTGTTCAGGGTCTAAAGGTGGCCACACACCATACAATTTTTGTTAAATATCTGTTCAATTCAAGAATAGCAATAAATTTTTCTGAGTGATTGTAACAATTCAAAAATCTGACCAATTTACCACACACCTATGTTCAAGTTCTCTCCAATCATGAATAAAATAATTGAAAGCTCAGAAAAAAAATTGATTGGAACTGTGCATCAAGTAATTGACAATCCATCAAACACCATACAATTCTTTTCAATTGGTTTTAAATTTCCATCATGTCCAATCTCCTCCCCCCCCCCCCCCCCAAAAAAAAATGAGAGAGAAATTTGCTCAAATGTATTGAACAAAACCCAAGAAAAGCTCTCAAATGTTTTTTTTTTTTTTTTTGGGGGGGGGGGGGGGGGGAGACAAACGATCGAAATGATCGAATTAGTGAACACTTGAATCATAATTGTATGGTGTTTGGCCACCTTAAGGCTTAGGCAGGTGTGCAATACCAATGTAATTTCCCCAGAAATCCACCCCCCCCAAATCAGCTAAATTTACAACAGGTGTACTCCAATTTTTAGATTCAGAAACAACTCAAGGATGGTCAGGGGAAACAGTACGCACCTGGCAAAGCCTGTGCATACTTATGTACATGACATGTACTTTCTAGTTATTTTTTATTTATTTTTTTATAAATTTGCCAAGAGCTCAAGCAAACAGTTTTTTATGTTGTCGTTATGGGGTGTCGTGTGTAGAATTGAGGAAAAATGAATGTAATCTATTTTGGAATAAAGCTGTAATATAAATAAAAAATGTGGAAAAGGGATATGCTGTGAATACGTTCCGGATGCACTGTACTATGTCCTGACTTGTTTGTGGCATATTCTTTGCAGTGATTGCTGCTCGTCCTCTGTCCATCCCATATTTGAATGCCCTGCTCCCTTCAGAATTAGAACTGCAGCAAGTAGAAGAAACTGACTCTTCAGAGCAAGATGACCAGACCGATACAGAAAACCTTTCTATGCATCTTCAGTCGGTACTGTGACCTTCTTTGGTTTTTCTATAAGTTTTTATCTTTTCATTGCTTTTCTGTACGAAATTTGTGCTTTTTTTTCTGCCTTTTTTCCCATGATTCCCTCAATTTAGTGTTTATAGCACATTTTCTTATAATATACAGGCATGTTTAGGCTTAAAATTTAGAAATTTAGAAAATATGTCTAAATCTCAGGGTAGACTTTTAGGGCTCATTCACACTACAAGAGCTTTTCTATGCGCTTTGTGACTTTAAAAGCTCTTGCTAATGTTATCCTATGTGTGTGCGCACACTGGAGAGATGTGATTTTGTTAAAATCCCCCATAGCATTGCATTAGCAAGAGTTTTTAAAATCTCTAGCGCTACAAAGCTCTTGTAGGCCCAGTGCACACCAAAAACCTCTAGCAGATCCGCAAAACGCTAGAGGTTTTTGAAGCAGCTTTCAGAGCGTTTCTAGGCATGTTTAGAGAGGTTTTCTAAACATGCCTAGCATTTTTGTGTAGCGGATATCAGATATTGTTACAGTAAAGCTGTTAATGAACAGCTACTGTAACACGCCTGGAAAACTGCTCTGATCTAGCGTTTTTCAGAGCGGTTTTCCACTTTCCTATACTTTAACATTGAGGCAGAAATGCCTCAGAAATCTAAAAAATGATGCAGCCCGGGAGTTTGCGTTTGTGGAAAAAACGATCCGCTCTGGTGTGCACCAGCCCATTCACTTTTATTAGCCAAGCGGTTTTCCCCCTGCAAGCATTTTTAAAAAACGCTTAAGAACCACTCTGGTGTGCACCAGCCCGTAGTGTGAATTAGCCCTTACCCTTCCAATCCACTGGACCTCGGGCAATATGGTATATGAAGCCTACTCCCTTTATCAGATCTTCCATTTAGCTGGGCTGTTGGCTCAGACTCCCTTCTCCTTTACACATGATTCAGATGCTATGTAAGGAGACAAAAAATTGAGACGGGAGCCCCCAATAGTGTATTATTGATGATGGATGTGGTTTAAGTAAAAAAATGAGAGATATATACTCACAAACATGGGTTGCCGAAATTCAGGCAACCACTATGGACGCATATGGGGATATTAACCCTGTCCCCACTCAGGTTAAGAAGTCGCTCTCTGTAGTGGAAAAATAGAGTGGGTGTCCACACCCATCCACCGGGTGGATAACAATATGTAATAAAGTAACAGAGGCGCCAGTAGAATAAAAAAAGGACCGTTTTAAAATCGGTAAGACACGGGGGGCAAGGGTGGACTTACCTCCCCAATCATTCAAACAATACCACTGTGATCAAATGTATAAAAAGCATTTAATCTGTACTCCAAAAACCAAACAATTGCAACGCGTTTCGCGGGTCTCAAGCCCGCTTCCTCAGGCAAAATACAAGACAAGGAGCAGCTCAGCTGTATGTAGTCGGAGCAGGGCGCCTCTGTAGCGTGTGGGCGTCACGCTGCTCACTGTTATACTCTGCACTCCTAGTGTAGAGTATAACAGTGAGCAGCGTGACGCCCACACGCTACAAATTAAATGCTTTTTATACATTTGATCACAGTGGTATTGTTTGAATGATTGGGGAGGTAAGTCCACCCTTGCCCCCCGTGTCTTACCGATTTTAAAACGGTCCTTTTTTTATTCTACTGGCGCCTCTGTTACTTTATTACATGATTCAGATGCTGCTAAACCTTCCTGTCTTCCAATACATACGATTATAAGGAGTCAAGAACTACATGCAGTGCACTAGTTTGGTTTAAGAGACCCTGTAGTAAATTGGACCACGGTTTTAAGCAGGGCTGTGAAGTTTGAGTCAGAGCAATTTTGGCTACCTGGAGTCAGAGTTGATCATTTTCAATAAATTGAGGAGTCTGAGTCAGATAATTTTGAACCAAATCCATAGCCTTTGTAAAAATTAGACTAAGGAGTCAGAGCAATTTTGGGTGCCTGAAGTCGGAGTCAGTGGTTTCATAAACTGATCATCGGATAATTTTTGTAACGACTCCACAGCCCTGGTTTTAAGTTCCTCTACAGTTACAACATTTTAATCCCATATCCCCTTTTCATTATTAGATATACTGTATACATTCTTAAAAATGATTGACATCCAAATTTTAAGTTTGATGACTCTACCCCTTTTACTTACCGTATTTTGCCCAAACTAGAAGGGAGGGGCTGAGGGAAGGTGTGGGCAAGCTGATGCACACCACCACCCCATGTCAGGACATGGAGTTGTGTATTTTTAATTATCTGAATTATTTTTAAAGAGAACCCGAGGTGGGTTTGAAGAATATTATCTGCATACAGAGGCTGGATCTGCCTATACAGCCCAGCCTCTGTTGCTATCCCAAACCCCCCTAAGGTCCCCCTGCACTCTGCAATCCCTCATAAATCACAGCCACGCTGCTGACAAACAGCTTGTCAGAGCTGGCTGTGTTTATCTCTATAGTGTCAGTCTGCTGCTCTCCCCGCCTCCTGCAGAACTCCAGTCCCCGCCTGCATCCCTTCCCTCCCTGCTGATTGGAGGGAAGGGACGGGGGCAGGGACCAGAGCTATGCAGGAGGCGGGGGAGCAGCTGAGACTGACACTACAGATGTAAACACAGCCTCACAGCATGGCTGTGATTTATGAAGGATTGCAGAGTGCAAGGGGACCTTAGTGGGGTTTGGGATAGCAATAGAGGCTGGGCTGTATAGGCAGATCCAGCCTCTGTATGCAGATAACATTCTTTAAACACACCTCGGGTTCTCTTTAAAGCTTTATTCATTTTATCCCACTAGTACTTTACATTTTAAAATGTACAAAGCCTTTTTAGTATATGTTATTGCCATGCAGCTAACATTACAAAATATAAGTCAGTTGTGTTTCTATGATTGCAAATAGGGTCACTGGTGGCTGAATAGGATTATGAAGTTTCCCAGGTTTTCCACTAAGTTGCCCTTAGTTAGAAAGTAGAGAAATTAACCTCTGCCTTCCTACAGTCTTGAAATCTAGGTGTATTCTCAGAATGCACTGTGATCCTGTGCTGCTGCTACTACTATAGTCTGAGCGCTAAACTACTGGTGAATGTGATGCTAAGTGACTGATCCACCCAAAACAATATTAGTGCCAGCTTTAAGTGTGTGTACAATTCACTTGGGTGTGGTTAAATGCTTTAAACTGAAAATGTGATCAGTAATGCATTATACTACTGTAGCATTACTTATTATAGCCCTGTTTGAAAATACTGGCATGTCCTGCTTTATACGGCTAATATGTAGCCTGTACTTCTCTAGACATTTGTTACTTGAAGGTGATCATATTTCCATGGGGGTGACAACAATGTTCAAACAAAAGTTACTGTGGCTAAAACTGCTGCCAATTTAAACTGTTTTGCACATAATGGTGATAGATGTTACTAGCAAAATGTCAGCTCACAAACAGACAGAAAAATAGAAAGCAGACAGCAGAAATCAGATATGTGTAATAAGTAATAATGGAAATGATTTTTGTCTTCACATTGATTTCATGTATGTTTTATATGCTTAAAGTGAAGGTTTTCTTTAAATGATCATGCAGTTAATACTTTTGATACATCTAATAATACTTACCCTCTAGTGTCTTAATAGAAATGTAATTATCCTGACCCCATAGTTACTTCTGTTGTCTTTTCTCCTTTTGTTTCTGGTTTTTTAACCCTCAGGATGATGCAGGTGAAGAGAAGGAGAATTCATCAGTTCTTCAGCACAGTTCTATGAAAGGGGGTGAAGAGACACTTATTGACAACCCTTATTTGCGACCTGTGAAAAAACCAAAGCTGAGGCGAAAAAAGTAACCGAGCTGTTGCCGAGAAGTGAGTGATGGGAACTGGTGCTTGCTGTAGACTCACAGAACTGTATGATTACACACTGGAAGGAAAGCATGTTGTCCCACACAGAATTTGCCACCTACTACAACATGGCTGGTAGCCTTCCTGTGTTGTCTAGGACTTTGTTATGGGCAGCTTTGGCTATGCTACTTTGTCTGCTGAAGTAAAAGGAATGCCTTATGGGAAATACAATACCAGCAAAGGCCAAATACCTTTTTGTCCTGCTTCTTCTAGGACAGACCCCATTATTATTAATGAAGACTCTTGTCTAAGTCCAGAGAGGCATTGTTTCTTTTTATTCTGTTGTGTCCAGAATTATATGGGCACAATATGTATAGTGTTGAAATTCACAATAAAACATGTTGGCTCTGTGTGTTAAACTTATGTGTATTCAATTATAGCAATATATTAGGACTGATATATATTCTGCAACATCCACTGGAAGGACAAAGGTGGCCATAATCAGTTCACTTTTTGAGCTACCAATCAATCACTTTTGAGGCTGAGTCATACCACAGAGAGCAGTGTCAGATTCACCAGATTTGTGTGCTAATTTCATCAAAAGTGATTAAAATGTGTACTGCTGGATAGAGTACAAAAATGATCCATTTGATTTATTCGACACCTGTTTATTTGCTATCAAATCTA
Organism: Hyperolius riggenbachi; assembly: GCF_040937935.1. NCBI lineage: Eukaryota > Metazoa > Chordata > Amphibia > Anura > Hyperoliidae > Hyperolius > Hyperolius riggenbachi. The sequence goes on along the minus strand of NC_090647.1, from coordinate 342,102,137 downwards.
CCATTCGCTAGATCCCCAAGATCTATTGCCTGCCCAGACACTGCAGACTGATTTCTAATAGATTTGTTGAAGGCTCACCTGTCCAGCTGGCGCAAATCCCGGCTTTCTCCAATGTCCGGTGTTGCAGAGAACACCTGTACTTGTGACCGGCGCATGTAGTGACATCGCCACGTGCTCTGGTGTCATGTGGAACAGGCGCTCACTGTGATAGGACAGGTGAACCTTCAACACTATGCATGGATATGGGGGGGGGGGCACAAATATACACTTGTGGGGATTAGCTGGATGTCACAATATCGAACGCCGTTACCACCACGCACCTGATCGTGCCCTTGCAACCAAGATTTTTACCATGTTCGATCGATCCACTTGACCAATTTTTACCGGAATTATTAAGCACCGATTATCTTGTTCAATAAAATTATCGGAAATCGACTAATGTATGGGCACCTTTACATCTTGCATGTTCCTATTTTCAGTCAATCCGTGCCTAAAAATCAGAACATTATTCATCTATTTTGAGTTCCTCAGATATCAAATCAAAATGGTCAAATCTGTCTTAAGGGCCAGTGCACACCAAAAACCTCTAGCAGATCTTCAAACGCTAGCAGTTTTTGAAGCAGATTTTCAGAGTGATTCTAGGCATGTTTAGAGAGATTTTCTAAATATGCCTAGTGTTTTTTGGAGCGTTTTTGTGTTGCAGATTGTAGATTTTGTTACAGTGGAGCTGTAACTGAACAGCTTCTGTAACAAAACACTTTCCTATACTTTACATTGAGGCAGAAACGCCTCAGAACTCTAAAAAATTCTGCAGGACCTGAGTTTGCATTTGGGAAAAAACGAACCGCTCTGGTGTGCACCAGCCCATTGAGATACATTAGCCAAACGGTTTTCCATCCGCAAACATTTAAAAATAATGCTCAGAACTGCTCTTGGTGTGCACCAGCCCTAGAATAAGTGATTTGAATGGTGTATTACTACTTTAGAAAAGTAGGGTGGATCGCTGCAACCACCAATGCAGCCAACAGGAGCCTAGGACTCAGAGCATCCAGCAGCAGCAACAAAGAAAGGGATGTCCCGCTACACCGTTATAGGGTAAAAAGATCTCTCCGACTTTATTGAACACATCAGCAAAAACACAGACAAAGGCTCACGCGTATCTGAGCTCTACATGGCTCCTTAATCATAGCACGCTATGATTAAGGAGCCATGTAGAGCTCCGATACGCGTGAGCCTTTGTCTGTGTTTTTGCTGATGTGTTCAATAAAGTCGGAGAGATCTTTTTACCCTACAACGGTGTAGCGGGACATCCCTTTCTTTGTTGCTATTACTACTTTAAATCAAGGCTGTGGTGCCGGTACAAAAATTATCCTCCTCGGTTTATGAAACTTCCGTCTCCAGTTACCCAAAATTTCTCAGACTAATACTTAGTCTAATACTTACCAGGGCTGTGGAATTGGTACAAAAATCATTCTACTTCTCAGTTTATGAAACCTCCGACTCCAGGTACCCAAAATATTCAGACTCCACAGCCCTGCTTTAAATTCAAGACCAGTTTCCCGTAGTCACACATATATCTGTGAAACGGATACTATAGAGACATGGAATTTCTGGTTGGAAGCTAAGCCACACCTCCTAGACCGGAATTTTTCTCCCAGTCCATCATTGTTCTCTGAAGGTTACATGGGGTAACCAAACAACCTCTAATGACCATTGATAAGGCTGGAGGCTCTTATTCACTTCATTTGGCTATAATCTCTGTTGTTAGAAATGGCTGGCACTCACTGTAGGAGATTACCGGTACTTGGACAGTTCACTTACATAGTGAATCCAACCAGCCACATTTACAACAAATGAGCTATACAGCAGGTCACTTGTTAAATGCATATCAAATTCAGAAGATCTGACCTCTGATTTGACTTTTCTTAACATTCAACATGCCCATTAACGGTACAATATTTTCCTCATTATTTTTACAATTGAATTGTATAGAAAACCACGCAGTGTGTGGAGAAAATCAACGTGAAACTATTCTATGGTTATTTGTCATGCAGAATTTTGTCAATCGGAATATTGGATTTTACAATCATGCCTCTTCATGCCTGAAGAGAGAAAGTGCCATAATCGACCCATTTATGAAAATATTCAATAATTTCCTCCCGATTACTTGTGAACCCGCAAATCTGATCGAATGATTGCATCTGTGGAAAATGTTGTACAGTTAATGGGCATCTTTAGACCATACAAACTGGCATTGGGTGCACTTCCAGCACTTTGTGCATCATCTTGAAAAAGTCCATCAATCCATTTTACTATTAGTGGCAATACCACTTGAAGGAAATTCCCTCTTATTTCATATAAATAGTAAAGTATAGCTCACATATTTAAACATGGCTGTTCCTGTAAATTGCAGGAGGTTTTAAGCTTAGCGCAATTAAACTGTTCGCTATGAATTTATGATGTATAAGTTACTGTTTTTCTAATTGATGAGAAGAAATTCCTTAGTGTGGTCTTACCACCTACTGTACTGGGAAGAAGATTAATGGACTGTTCTAAAAAGATGCCATGAATTTCATCAATTTAATTAGAGAGTATACTGCTGACCTGAAAGGTTTCTGTGCAGAAATGTATTGAGTATGGAGTGAAGAGGGGACCACCGGATCAGGCACATTCTGAAAGCACGCGGTTAATCCCTGTGGGGTAGATGTTCCTCTCTTTTACAGTTTGGCAATTCACACAGTAAAATCTCTCCGTTAAACATCTCATTGGTAAAATTTACATGGACTCATAGGGCTTCATAAAGCATTACTGCATGCAGTAATGCAGAAAACAGCTGACTTTACCGAGCACTCAGGAACATTTCAATTCATAAACCCTATAACTGCATGGAAAGCTAAAATTACCAAGCTGTGAGGTAAATTATCAACTTGTGCAGTAAACACCTCAACACGTCAGTAAATGCCAAGATTAGAACATGCGGTAAAGCCCATAAACATTACCATCATCTCTGGCCTGTCGGCAGTGTGGAGACTGTGGGCAATACTCTATTCCAGGTGATAATCACCTTTTACTGGGCGCTGGAGAGTGAGGTTTTACCCTGTGGTGGCTGTCCTTCAGCACCACGGCCTTGCTTCCCACACATGCGCATGCACCTGCTGAACATCCGCCACCATCTTCCGCCCCTGCATCTTGGGGTCCCATTTTAATAAGGAGTCCCCCCAGAGCTACCCGTCGGGCCTCAGCACATCACCGAAACCTCCCACATAGCTGCGCTGTCACCCCAGAGCAATATGCATAACGCCGCTAATCACCCGCTGCCTCTAGCCGCACGTTCCGTCGGTGTAATTGCATCTTTGAAGCTCCTGCCAGGGCTCCCCGTTGGTCCACTGTCTGAGCCAATGAAATGGTCCAGACTGTGGACCAATGGGGAGCCCCAATGGGAGCTTCAAAGATGCTTTTGCTGGGGCTCCGATACACAGTAATTATAGTGACTCATACACTATAATTACACCGACGGAACTTGCGGCGGTATGTATATTGCTCTGGGGTGACAGCACAGCTACGTGGGGGGGGGCTTCGGCTATGTGCGGCGCCCCAACGGGGAGCTCTGTGGGTCTCATTAATGGAGATCCCCAAATGCAGGGGGGCCACATGTATAAGTGTATTTTGACCTGCTCTTTGCAGGTTAAGCTAATGCTCATGTCTGCAGGGAAGCATGAAAAAGGCAGTTGGATAGCGTGTAAAGAATTCGCTGGGCATATATATCGCCCAAGCGGGTTATTTTCTGCCGGATTGGGGGGGTCTTAAATAGGATAAGACGATGCTCCCACCACCTAAGTTAAGGACTCGCCAGCTCTTTTCATCAATAGGATATGGCCCTGTGCAGAGAAGTATTAGCTATGACTGACTGGAGCAGAGAGCCAATAGCAACAGCTTCTGTCTCCCGCAAGTCCCAGTGATAGGATCCCAGGAGATCAAGCTTTTCTACCCCCCATGCAGCGGAGGAGAGGGATCCAGAACAAAAGAGGTTGCCCCTGCGGTTTAACCCTTTAGGTTCTTGTTTGAAGAGGCAGAGGAGCTAGTGGGGAAATTAGCCAAAGCATGGCATGTGTAATGTCTCCCGGAAGTTCATCTAAGCTGTGGCAATTAAATAAAATATTAAGAAAGACTAAATGCAGCCATACATCTAGCGATGTATGGGCAGATTCGACCAAGAGATAAATCTCTTTAATTGAATCTGATAAGAGAGATCTGTCAGTTACCCATACACCACTTCATCATGCTGAAATCGATCCAGAATTGGCCTTGTGATACCGCATCTGTCCGCCCTGACGCTGTCCCCCTAATGTTAAATGTGACCCCCCCCCGGTGCCCAGTGCAAGGTATGCATTACCTGTCCACGGCCTCCACTTGTCCCCGCTGGCCCCGGGCGCACTCTGTTCTTCAAACACGCACTCCACGTGGTTGCCTAGTAACGTGGCAGCATGTATGACGCTACTGGGAAACCACATGGTGCGCGTGTATGGAGCAAGGAGTGCGCACGGAGCTAGCGGAAGGACAATTGAAGGCTGAAGACAGGTAATGTATACCTTGCGCTGGGCCCCGGAGGGATATTTAACATTATCGGGGGGACAGTCGGGTATATCGCTGGGTTCGGTGATCATCCCGAAATTACACGCCATTCCCGCCACGCACCTGATCGAGCAAGTCGGACCAACATCTTGCAGCATGTGCGATCGACAATATGACCAATTTTTGACAACTCCAATTTTCATCCAAATTGATTATAATAATCTGATCGGATAGTTGGTCGGCCGCCCAGTCGCCTGATGTATGGCTACCTTTACAGACAGATTTAGTGGGAGCAGAGGCAGTATAACAAACGTACATTCTAAAGGGATGTCTGGGATGCCTTTTACTTGTTAATGCCGTCACTGCAGGGAACAGCATGTAACAAAACAGAGTCAACTCCACACTGCTCTGCTTTTACCGAACAGGTTTTTGACAATTTTTTTGGGTAAATTACCGAACTTCTTCCGCACCTTAACAGACAGAAGTCTAAAATACCAAATACGGTATTTTAAGGACCTGATTTTTTTGATCGCACAGCCCTTTATGAATCGAGGCCAAAAAGTTTGTGGGCATTTACTCAAACTGCACACTGGGCCTTTTCAGTGAAAGTTGAGTTACATTTACATCTTGTTGGTCACTATAGATACTTTTTGCAGCTTACCGTTTTTATTTGTTACTGTACTGAACCCTTCCCGGTTACAGTGGAGCAAACTTTTCATTGACTGTATGCAATGCAACATGTGGGTAACATGCAGCGCTGTTCTTGTGTTGCATTCCTGCTGTCACAGGAGACGCAAAGTTCACTGTAAACATGGCCTAATACTCCTGTCTGTTAAAAGTTCCAGGATTTTGTAGTACGTCTTGGTGTAGGAGTGGTGTAGCTTTGCCCCATAGTATGCCTTTGCATTGGAGTAGAGGCATGTTTTTAGTCATGTGGATGGAAAGGAGATGTGGCCATGTCCTGCTAAAGAGGTTTGGGCATCAGCTTTTGCTCCAGTGCAGGTGTATGGTCAGGTGGGGTTTTCTATGATCAAACCCCTGTATAAGGAAGAGCTGCTCATTTGTGCACCAGCTGTTGTAGATACTTTGAATATGTGCTAATATTGATATTCAATAGGCTTCCTTTAACTATATCTCACACTAACCCCACCCCATACCAAACACTAACTCCCACCTATGCCTAACACTATCCTGTATAGCTTAGCACCGCAGCCGATAACAGTATCTGGCTATTAGTGTAGCTGATCATTACAAAATTATATGTGTGCTGCAGCCAATCTGTAGTTCAGCTGAATAACTTAACTCAAGTGCCCAAATAAATGGCATTGAAGTCTATGGTATCTCTTAATTTTGCAATCAGTCCCAGTGCCCAAGTCTCAACATGGAGATTTGTTTTTCTAAACAAGCACAGCAGGGAGGGCAGTAAGGCTTCTTAAAATACAGACTTTGCTGTAGTGGCAAGGAATATCAGCCCTATAACAAAATTAAAGGAATACTGTAGGGGGGTCGGGGAAAAATGTGTTGAACTTACCCGGGGCTTCTAATGGTCCCCCGCAGACATCCTGTGCCCGCGCAGCCACTCACCGATGCTCTGGCCCTGCCTCCGGTTCACTTCTGGAATTTCAGACTTTAAAGTCTGAAAACCACTGCGCCTGTGTTGCCGTGTCCTCTCTCCCGCTGATGTCACCAGGAGCGTACTGCGCAGGCACAGACCATACTGGGCCTGCGCAGTATGCTCCTGGTGACTACAGCGAGAGCAAGGACACGGCAACGCAGGCGCAGTGGTTTTCAGACTTTAAAGGCTGAAATTCCAGAAATTAATCGGAGGCGGGGCCAGAGCATTGGTGAGTGGCTGCGCGGGCACAGGATGTCTGCGGGGGATCATTAGAAGCCCCAGGTAAGTTCAACTCATTTTCCCCGACCCCTTTACAGTATTCCTTTAAGGAGCTTGCTCACAATCGCAAAATTGTAAGCTATAAGGCTGAAGAAGTGAGAATGCAAACTCAGGGTGACCATAAAAAGAAAAATCACAGTTGAGTACTCAAGTTAATTACAAAATCCCTCTCTTACTAGACCTCTGAAAACTTAGCCATTATTAATGATTTACATATCCCCACCATCTTCTGCAGCGCTGTACAAGATAAGAAACAAACCTGGCTACACAAAAATTCATCAAACATAAGTGGAAGACAATCTAATTGTTATAGTGATCAATACAGTACATTGTAACTCACTACATACATACACTGGCAAGAGTAAATGTTTTTTGTGCTAAACAGCCAGTTTCAGCCTGAAGGCAACCAGAATCCCATCAGAATCAGAAATCTTTTAATCGCCAAGCACGACTGGGTCGTGCCTGGAATTGGGCTTGGCACATACAATTGCTCAGAGAGAGAAGTGAGAGTAGTATCCACATAAGAAAAGAGCATAATCATACAGTCCTACAGTATAATAGCATAGTCATACAAAATCATACAGTATAAGCAGTAGTACATATTAATAAGCGGTAGTCTGCAGGGTGCAGTTTAAACAGTTTTACACTAGACAGTCCATCAGGTTGGTAACTGCAGCATTTGGGGGGGGGGGGGCAGCATTAGAGATGAAGGGAGTTTAGAAGGTTGACGGCAGAGGGGAAAAAGGAGTCTCTATGCCTCGAAGTTCTGGTGTAAATGGCTCGAAACTTACGGCCTGAATGGAGCTGGCTGAAAAAGCGGTGGCCCGGGTGTGAGGGGTCGCTGGCAATTCTCAGTGCTCTAGAACAGGGGTCCCCAACCACCGGGCCGTGGCCCACTGCCGGTCAGTTTCCAGCTGGGCCGTGGCGGGTCTGTCATCTCCCCCCTCTCCCCCGCGGCCGCCGCTCCTGTTGCCTTATGAGCGGGCGGCCGGCCGCTTACGGATTCCTCCCCGCGCCGCTCTCCTTCAGTATCTCCGATAACAGCAGCGCGTCTTGCGGAGGAGGGAAGGAGGCGGGGCAGCGGTTGCCATGGTAGCGGCGTAGCATATCGCCGCTACAGGAAGCCGCTGCCCCGCCTCCTTCCCTCCTCCGCAAGACGTGCTGCTGTATCGGAGATACTGAAGGAGAGCGGCGCCTGGGGGAATCCGGAAGTGGCTGCCCGCTCATAAGGTAACAGAAGCGGCGGCCGCGGGGGCACCACCTCCCTATACTGGCCATCCTGGGGCACTATACTAGCCATGCTGGGCACTATACTAGCCATGCTGGGGCACTATACTAGCCATACTGGGGCAAGTAAACTCCCTATACTGGGACAACTATACTAGTCATGCTGCCGCACCCAACCCCCCCCCCCCATAACCCGCTGCGCACAACACTGTCCACTAGGCAGCACACCACCCACATCCTCCACCTGACCCCTCCCACCGCCCCCCTCCCCCCCCCCCCCCCCCCCCCCTGGTCCCCGGAGAAAAATGTGGTCAGAAAGCGGTCCCCGGGCCGGAAAAGGTTGGGGACCCCTGCTCTAGAACGTAATCTGGAGTTGTGGAGGAGGTCGAGGGAGGGGAGGGGTCTACCGATGATTCTCTCCGCTGATCTAATGACCCTCTGGAGCTTGTATCTGTCGTTGTTGGAGGAGCCAGCGTACCAGACTAGGATGGATGAGCAGAGGACGGACTCAATGGTGGCTGTGTAGAAGTTCGTCAGCAGCTCTTGAGCCATGCCAAACTTCTTCAGTTGGCAGAGGAAAAACAGCCTCTGTTGTGCTTTCCTCTGGGTCAAGGTGGTGTTTGCCTTCCAGTGCAGGTCCTTAGAGATGGTAGTGCCCAGAAGGCGGACGCTAGCCACTCTTTCGACCTCTGTTCCATCAATGTAGATTGGAGGTGGAGTGGGCGCCTTCTTCCTGAAGTCCACTATCAGCTCCACGGTCTTGGCTGTGTTGAGAACCAGCCTGTTCTCTTTACACCACTGGCAAATTCTGTCGACCTCACGTCGAAAGTCCTGCTCGTCATTGTTTGTTATAAGGCCAACAATGGTGGTATCATCAGCAAATTTGATGACTTTTACCGAGTCCACAGTGGATCTGCAGTAGTTTGTATAGAGGGAGAACAGGATTGGTGACAGGACCCAGCCTTGTGGAGCCCCTGTGTTTATAGTCCTGGGATGAGACGAGATATTCCCCAGTTTGACAGCTTGGAACCTGTTGGTCAGGAAGTGTGTAATCCATAAGTGAAGGGTGGGATGGACATTCAGTGCCATGAGATTGTTTTGGAGTATGCGGGGGCAGATGGTGTTAAATGCTGAGCTGAAGTCCAGCAGGAGGATTCTGACATATGTGTTCGGTTTGTCCAGGTGGTTGTTTGTAAACTCCAGGCAGATGTTGATGGCATCATCAGTGGATCTGTTCGCTCTATACGCAAACTGTAACGGGTCCAGTAGCGCTGACGTAGAAAGCTTAAGGTGGGACAGGACCACCCTCTCAAAGGTTTTCATGATGACAGATGTTAATGCCACGGGCCTGTAGTTGTTCAGGTCGGAGATTCCCTGCTTCTTGGGGACAGGGATGATGGTGGACCTTTTGAAACACACAGGGACTTTGCTTTCCTGGAGGGACCTGGTGTAGATGGAGGAGAGAATGGGAGCGAGCTGCCGTGAACAGGTTTTTAGGCAGGCTGGTGACACACCATCCGGGCCGGAAGCTTTCCTGGCGTTCAGAGTTGTTAGATGGCGTAAGACATCTGCCTCGCTCACAGCTGGAGGTGGTATGCTCAGCCCTCGGTTCTTTTCATCAGCAGTTGAGGACTGAGCATCTGAAGGTGTTGCTAGCCCCCCCCCCTGTGCCTCCTGGTTCTCGAACCTGCAATAGAAATTGCTGAGATTTTCGGCTATCTCAGTGCTAGGCGTCACATGTTGTGGGGGGGTTTGTAGTTTGTGGCAGCTTTCAGACCCTTCCAAACAGTGCGTAGGTCATTTGAGCGAAGGTTGTGTCGCATCTTTTCCGCATACTCCCTCTTGGCAGCTCTCAGCTCACGTTTCAGGTTGTTTCTTGCCACTCGCCATTTGCTGTAATATTGCAGCTTGTTCTAGGTGGTTGCGTTCACCTTTGAAATGACATTGGGCTCTAGTCACAAAAGTTCTCATAAATGACTCCTTTATCACCTAATTGATAAAAATAACCTTTCAGCACATTTACAAGCAAAATAATCACTCAAAGTAAGTTGCTCCTGATCAACTTCATTTCAATATTACTTTTCTTACCTGAATTACATTATATTTTTGGTTTTTGGGAGCTTTAAAATGTAACACAGATAATGTGAAAACAGGTGAAGCTTTGTGAATCATGCCCATTGTGTGTTTACTGTATTTGTTGATGCTGATTCTGCCCTGTCTGAGAACCTGATCTGTTGCTGACCTCTGCTTTGTCTCAGAACCTGCTTTGTGGCCTAACTCTTGCCAAACCCTTCCTGTCAGACTTCCTCCTTGGCTTCTGACTCTGCATTTGGTTGAGTACCCAAAACTGTTCCGCAGCTGTTCAGAGCTCCTAATTCTTAGCCCCTTTTCGTTAGTTTTACCTGCTTAGTTTTTATGCCAAGGACAAATAGGTTGATATATAACCTGTTCATAGTTACAGTACACCCTTAGAGGGCATGCCTACTTTGACAGTCGTTCACTTTAAATTTACAATCCTGCCTCTGTAACAGGAAGTAAGATGGAATCGCCCAAAAGAGAAACAGCCTGACAGTGATTCACAACACATCCTTGTGTCGTTAAAAGCATAAACAATTGGAGATTGGAGATCTTTTTTAACTTCTTGTTATTTTAGATAAGAATATATTTATTGGCAGTTTAATTTTATCAGTATCTAATTGTTCTTACTCAACATGCCGTGTGTCACAAGAAACATGTGGTTTCCCTTCTCTTTTCTATCTTGCACATAGTACAGTACTGGTCTATGGTTGCAAGTATGTTCACATGCTTATTCATTTCTGAGTAATCCTGAATCACCGGCCCAGTGTCATGAGGTCGCTTATCACATATTAACATCTCTAAATCAATGTATTGCTTAATTAAATTTGAATGGGGGGGGGGCGTGGCCAAGATGGCTAACTAGCTAGACGTGCTTTCAGGAGCTCCGCTGCCCAGTTTGCTAAAACAAAGCTTAATTATACCCTAACTGCCATAAGAGAGTGACTAATATCTTGCTAAAGCTTGCCAGAACACAGGGACACGCTGGAGTCGTGGTGTCTTCCACCTGCTGAGAACACGGAGGAAGATTCCAGCCACAGACCGGCTGAGGCATCGGACTGGGAGAGTGTGCCCGGGCCGAGCAGAACACAGCGAACCCTCAACAGGCACCAACCCTATCCCCAGATGCCTCCCAAAGCTCCTAAAAACAAGGAAAAAGAAGACGGGGCTGACATGCGTGAAGCCCAAACTGCTACACCTGCACAGCCTAAGTCCTCGGCACGAACAAAACAAGCTAAAGAGGGAGACAGCATGGTGGAACTCACGGAGGAAGGGCCCCCACCACCGAGCACCACTGAGATATTAAAGGGTATACATCTTTGCCAGTCTACCCTTACCCAGAAAATTGACAAGATGGAGGTTAACCTGGGGCTGCTGCGGGATGATTTTAGTAAAATCAAGCACAGAACCACTGAGCTTGAACAACGTACCTCAAACTTGGAGGACACAGCCCAGGCACATAGGATCGCTATTCCAGGCATCCAGCTGAGACTCACACAGCATGGTGGAACTCACGGAGGAAGGGCCCCCACCACCGAGCACCACTGAGATATTAGAGGCTATACATCTTTGCCAGTCTACCCTTACCCAGAAAATTGACAAGAGGCTATAGAGGCTATACATCTTTGCCAGTCTACCCTTACCCAGAAAATTGACAAGATGGAGGTTAACCTGGGGCTGCTGCGGGATGATTTTAGTAAAATCAAGCACAGAACCACTGAGCTTGAACAACGTACCTCAAACTTGGAGGACACAGCCCAGGCACATAGGATCGCTATTCCAGGCATCCAGCTGAGACTCACACAGCATGTACCTCAACGTACCTCAACGTACCTCAAGCACAGAACCACTGAGCTTGAACAACGTACCTCAAACTTGGAGGACACAGCCCAGGCACATAGGATCGCTATTCCAGGCATCCAGCTGAGACTTACACAGCATGGTGGAACTCACGGAGGAAGGGCCCCCACCACCGAGCACCACTGAGATATTAGAGGCTATACATCTTTGCCAGTCTACTCTTACCCAGAAAATTGACAAGATGGAGGTTAACCTGGGGCTGCTGCGGGATGATTTTAGTAAAATCAAGCACAGAACCACTGAGCTTGAACAACGTACCTCAAACTTGGAGGACACAGCCCAGGCACATAGGATCGCTATTCCAGGCATCCAGCTGAGACTCACACAGTTGGAGACCCGTGCTGTTGATGCGGAAAATCGCAACAGGAGAAGTAATCTCCGCATCCTGGGAATTCCAGAGAAGGCTGAGGGAACAGACGTGGAGTCCTTCATTGAATCTCTCCTAAAAAAGCTGCTACCGGATTCCACATTCTCTGCATTCTTTGCGGTGGAACGAGCACACCGCCTAACCACGCGGAAAGAAATTCCAGGCAATTATCCAAGGCCCATTATACTGAAGCTACTGAACTTCAAAGACCGAGACGAAATCCTAAAAGCAGCAAGAAAAGAAGGAAATCTCTACTATCAAAACTCTCGTTTGATGATCTTCCCAGATTACACCACTGAGACACAGAAGCAGAGGCGCTCATTCCAGCAAGTTAAAACCAAGCTACGTGAGCTACAGCTGCCGTATTCTATGCTGTTCCCTGCTAGACTACGTGTGCAGGAGGGAGATAAGGTGCATTTTTTTGAAACCCCTGACGATGCTACTACCTGGCTGGATACTCTTAAAAAGCAAGGAAAGAAGAAATAAAGGATTTCCGTACGGCCAGGTTTTTATTGCTGGCTTATCCGTGAGTACAGGAGCATTATTGTTTCCCCTGAATATGTTGCTGTGTGATCTGCCTTACACATATTAATAGGTGGTGACTTGCTTTTTACAGTTCAACTATGTGCTTATGCTTTGCTCTCAATTACGCCATCTTGGCTGCCTCATGGTGAGTAAAGCAAACTTTCTCCTTCCCGCCTTGCATTTCTTAAGCCTGCCTTCGTTAACTCCCCTTTGCCCGGGAAAAATAACTCCTCCCTTACAAGTTGGAATGATAGAAGCTACTTTCTCCGTCCCCATTACTGCACATCCTCTATCTTTGCCCGGGAACTTAAAGAGTAACTGTCAGGCTGCAGAAGCTAATTTAAACCTCTATTCTCCTGTGTTAAACAGTTTAGAAGGAAGCCAAAAAGGCATTAGTGAAGATAAAAATCTCTCTTACCTTTGATGTGTGCTTATCAGAAAAGCTGTTAGACCTAAGAGGACGCAAGCCGCATACTATACTGCAAAGCATTCTGGGGCCCTCCCCTCGGCTGCTAATGAGACGTTACAGCAGCTTGTAATCAGTCCAGTGCGTAGCACTGATAAATCTCCGGGCAGAGTACACTGCAGGAGTCAGCTATTGTTCCTAGCCACATGGCTCATTAATATTCACTGCACACTGTGTTATTCAGTACGAGCTTTTCTGTGATCAGGAAGCAGGCAGGACATGACGACACATTTGACAGAAAAACATGGAACCTGCCATGAGCTGTCAGGAGCATCAATCTCTGCATATACTATATAAAAATTCTGTGAAGTACAAACGTGGACAGTGAAATGCATATGTAATGTAAGTACAGCCAATCTTTAGCTACTGATATATGTGTTTATTTTCTCTGAGACCTTATACCTAACAGCTCCTCTTTAAAGCTCCACCTATATACGCTTGCAGATCTTTGTATTTTTTAACTTTTTCGTTATCTAGTGACATTGCTAAGCTGCGGGACCTAGGCAGTAGTGCTATGTGGGGAGTACAGGACATAATATGCTTAAGTGATGCCACTGCATCCCTTTTAACACGAGCTACTCCACAAACTGTACATGTAGATAATTCCTGCTTCATGATAATGTGGCTCTCGTGTAATAGTTTGCAAACTCTGTGCTCTTAACAGCCAGTTTAATATATTAACCTGACCGTTATTTTGTTCAGTATTAACATACTATGCCATGACATGTTCTCTCCATTCTGTTTTCATGGTACTTGTTACACTGATGTTTACCCTGTTACAAATACTGGGATAGGTGCTCTTATAATGGATCTCATGCTCTGCTTAAATAGCTATGTACGTTGGAATTAGATTTGCTAAAAAAAAAAAAATGTGCTAATGCGTCAGTTATAAGGATTGACGACCGGATACACTGTGCAGTAGTCAGGGGGTAATTGGAAGGTCGCTGTATTAACATACTCTTATTCATAGGCTAAAGTAACTGACCGCCGATTCCCCCTTGATTATTGTTTAGAAGGTGTGCTGCATCTGGCAATGCGCATGGCTCCTTCTCGAAATTATACATCACTTGTCATATATGCTTTCACTTCTTTTCCTCTCTTTCATAATGAAAGGTTTATTGCCTGTTAATATATATTATATATATGTACATGTCAACCCTAAAGGTAAATGCCCTCCATTATAGCCATATTAGAGTAATGCAGACAGTTATTCAGCAATTAGTAATGATACGAATACCTTTTACATATTCTGCACCTCCTCACATAGTGGAGTATAATAATAACAGTGTTTTCACTAGAGGGCGCCTTTCTCAAATATTACAAGTCATTTCTTTACTGATATGCGAGTTCACCTAATTAGATGATTTAAGACAAGACGAGGTTATAAGAAATGAATGGAGAAGTGTTTAAAGAGAACCCGAGGTGTGTTTAAAGAATGTTATCTGCATACAGAGGCTGGATCTGCCTATACAGCCCAGCCTCTGTTGCTATCCCAAACCCCACTAAGGTCCCCCTGCACTCTGCAATCCCTCATAAATCACAGCCGTGCTGTGAGGCTGTGTTTACATCTGTAGTGTCAGTCTCAGCTGCTCCCCCGCCTCCTGCATAGCTCCGGTCCCTGCCCCCGTCCCTTCCCTCCAATCAGCAGGGAGGGAAGGGATGCAGGCGGGGACCGGAGTTCTGCAGGAGGCGGGGAGAGCAGCAGACTGACACTATAGAGATAAACACAGCCAGCTCTGACAAGCTGTTTGTCAGCAGCGTGGCTGTGATTTATGAGGGATTGCAGAGTGCAGGGGGACCTTAGGGGGGTTTGGGATAGCAACAGAGGCGGGGCTGTATAGGCAGATCCAGCCTCTGTATGCAGATAATATTCTTCAAACCCACCTCGGGTTCTCTTTAAAGACAGAAAGGGGAGGAGAGGAGGGGAGGGCGGCACCTCTCCTCAGCCTTAGCTTAACTGAGAATATAGTTTAATATAAGCTATGTATAGATAGCCGGTCCCTATCCTCACCTATCGCTATTCCCTCAGAAATGATAACTAAAGGCATTATTAATGTAGTGAGTTAATTGGTCGTCTTACACAAGTAGCAAAGACTGTATCCAAACAACACTCCTCACACTAGCAGCTGCTCGATGTACAGAGATATGCTGGGATGCTGAAGACTCCTCACCTTCACCCTACAGTTAGGTGGCTGGATGCTCTGGGCCGCTGCGGGGGGGGGGGGGGGGGGGAGGGGGCCCTATACCCCGGCCGGGGTGGGTCCCGTCACTGAATTGTGATCATACTAATCCAGTTTATACCCCGACCCTCCCCTGGCCCCGTCACTGGGGCCCCTCCGGGAGGGGCCCGCTGATAGTCACCTTGAATTTGCGCTTCTTTCATGCAGGAGGGGTGATCATAGCTCATCACGCAGCTGCACACGTACATTATATAATATAGAGTATACTCACATATTGTATATACATAAGGTACAGTTATCCCAGTGATTCAACAGAAATGTTAACTGCCAGTATTAAAGTTTTTTGACTCCTGGTAGTAATACACAACCGGGTGCTGCTGGGCAGCGGAGCTGCTCTCTTCTTACCGTCACCCCCACACACAGGTATTGTCCTGGTTTACATAGATACCTGTGGTCTGAAACGGATCTAGGTACCTGGGTGTTATATAAGTTAGGGAAGAAGCTGTGGTAATTGTTTCTCTGTTTATGTTTGGTTTTACTACCGCAGCAGGGTATTGTTTATATGTTTGTATGTATAAGAAGAAGTTTTTCTATGCACGTAATTCCCATGCTACATCTATATACATTCTGAAACATCCTAGTGTTCATTTGCCTGTGATATGTAACATATTTCTTAAATTTAACTCACATGTACTGATGATTTTGCTACTAAAATATGGAAACACCGGTTAAAGTCATCTCTTGGAACGTTAGGGGGTTACGCTCTTCTTTCAAGAGATCATTAATGTTTCAGTACATTCATAAATACAAACCGCACATTCTTATTCTACAGGAAACACATTTAGATAGTCCCCTGGTGAAAACATTACACAAACCCTGGGTGAGCAGGGCTATACATTCAACCTACTCCACCTTTTCAAGAGGGGTTTCAATCCTAATCAATAAAACACTAACATATAAAATGCTGCACACGTATATTGACTCGGAGGGAAGATACATTATTTTGCACATGTCAATCTTTGGAACTGTTTTCTGTATAGTAGGAATATATGCCCCTCCCCCATTACAAACTGCATTAATACATCAAATAATGACTAAATTACAAAAATATCTCCCAGCAAAGCTGCTCCTTATAGGAGACTTTAATGATATACTAGAAGCTCAGAAAGACTCCACAAACCGCTCTAGAGTGCCGAATGCTGAGTTAATACAATGGGCAGATGCTATGTCGCTCACTGAAGTTTGGAGATGGAAGAACTCTGGGGGAGTTGCTTTCTCCCATTTTTCTTCCACTCACAGATCTGCGGCCCGTATTGATCTGGCATTTGGTAACACAGATTTATTAAATCATGTTTACTCAGCAGCATACCTACCCAGTGGTCTATCTGACCATGCGCCACTTGAGCTCACTCTTCACATTGGTGCATATCGCAATAAATCTTTATGGAAATTACATCCAAAATGGATCTCAGATAAAGATATAGGAGAGGCAGTTTCTTCAGCCATCCAAACTTACTGCGACATTAATGTAGACACAGCCACTCCCCAAATTACATGGGATGCCTGTAAAGCCACTATTAGAGGGGAATACATTAATCGGATTTCAGCCTGTAGAAAAGAACACGATCGTACACTAACGCAACTAACCCAAAAGGAAGACCAAGCTACTACGACATATGCATCCACCCCTGACGATGACTCTTATTCTAATATGATGCAAAGCAAGCGACTATTAAATATACACATGACGGATTTAACTAAAATATCTCTCACAGAATGGCAACAAGCTGTATTTGAAAAAGGAGACAAAAATGGGAAATAATTAGCAAACATAGCCCGTAATCCCTCTGATCAATCAAACATTCCAGAAATTAGGCTGGAGAATGGTGATGTGACAGCTAACCCTTCTGCAATTATGTTACAATTTCAGCGTTACTACGAGAACCTATATACTTCCAAATTCGCAGGTGATGAAACGCAACTTGCCAGTCTCCTTTCCCAGTTAACGCTACCAACACTAGACATAGATTAATCTCAAGCATTAGATAAAGATATTACGGAGGAGGAAGTGGTGGATGCAACCCTATCCTTCCCTTCCCAGAAATCTCCAGGCCCAGACGGGTTACCAATCGAATTCTATAAAAGGCACATAAGAATATTGGCCCCACACCTAACCAAACTGTACAATTATTTCTTATCGGGCAGCGGATTACCGGACTCCTTCTCCCAAGCACATGTAATTTTAATACCTAAGCCGGAGAAAGACCCGCTTGAATGTAGTTCCTATCGCCCCATATCGTTGCTAAACAATGATCTAAAAATACTTACTAAAATCTTATCTTCCAGAGTTAATAAATATATAACAGAAATAATAGACCCCGACCAAACAGGCTTCATGCCACAGAAAACAACAGATATAAATATAAGACGTATATATACTCACATTCAGATGTCCTCTGATATAGTTACTCCGAGAGCAATTGCCTTCCTAGACATACAGAGGGCATTCGATTCAGTCGAGTGGATATATCTTTGGAAAACTTTAGATAAGTTTGGCTTTGGCCCCAAATTTGTTTCCTGGCTTAAGTTAATATATAATAGCCCTAAGTCCAATATCAAAATAGGTCAGATGATCTCCCCCGACATACTTTTATACAGAGGCACAAGGCAGGGATGCCCTCTCTCTCCGGCCCTCTTCGCGATGGTCATAGAACCGATTGCAGCGGCTTTACGCCAACACACTCACCTAAAGGGCTTTCGTGTGAGGGGGCTGGAGGAGAGGGTGTCCCTGTACGCTGATGACATGGTACTCTATTTAGAAGACCCTACCAGCTCAATTAAAGGTGCACTTGACGTTTTTAAAAATTATTCCCCTTTATTGGGTTTACATGTTAACTGGACTAAGTCTAAATTATTACCCCTCACCCAAAACACTCCCATACAAACCCCTTTGGACTCAGTCACCAAAATTAAATACCTAGGTATATGGATAGCCCATGATTCGCTTGACTTTTACCAAGACAACCTCCTTCCTTTACTTCAGTATAACATCAATCAGTGTAAAACAAGCACCCAAGGAGGGGAGAAAAGGATAGATGTGCTATGGCTTGTAGCGTCTCTGCACTCCAGACGTTCCAATACTTCCTCCACAGTCAAGCCAGCACCATCCGTAGTATTCAAAGCTCTTTATTTTTCTTTAAAAAGCATGACAAGCTTATCACAGCGACAGCAGCGCTGTTTCGATCACCAGATCTTTCTCAAGCTGTACAAAGTTATGTCACCTTCAGTATACCAAGCAAAAACTTGCTGCCTGGAAATGTCTTCCCCTCTCGCTAATAGGAAGGATCAACTTAATTAAGATGAAACTTTTGCCCAAATACACGTATATATTTAGAAACTCCCCCATATGGATCCCAAAAACTTTTTTTATGCAAATTAACTCATTAATATGCACTTTTATATGGAATAATAAAACCTCACGCATCAGCCTTACAAAATTACAACGGCCATGGACCGAAGGCGGCTTAGCCTTTCCTAACTTGTACAAATATTTTATAGCTAGCCAATTAGTCACAGCTCATTGGTGGTTGGTCCAGGACCATTCTAACTCTTCCATGGTTCTGGAGGCGGCGTACCTTGGCTCATTTGAAGCACTAGCACAGATTTTATACAGAGGCCTAAAAGCACCATACCCACTACTAACCAATATGAGAGTCGTTATTAGGGCCTGGAATGTGGTGCACGCATGGTACAAAGCCCCATGCAACCAAATTTCTCCCAACACACCTCTATGGAATAATCCAATCCTTCCCCAATTCTTTACTATCCCGGATCCAATTATCTGGATAAAAAAAGGAGTTTTTCAACTGTCACATATTATCTCCAATAATACCTTAACTGACTTTAATTTTTTAAGGGAAATTTTTCCTTAACCAACTCACACTTCTTTAGATACATCCAAATAAGACATGCTTTTCGCACTCAATATAAAGATGGTATAGTCAGGTTACAAACCACAGAATTAGAAGACATCCTTAAAAAAGAAGACCTACAAAAAGCTTTATCCGCCCTATACCAACACATAATTCTTCTTACAGAACCTCACTCATCTATATATAAACAGCCTTGGACTAACCTAATCCCCACTATTGACGACGAAGACTGGGAGAATGCCCTTATAAAACCGTTTGAATACTTAATTGCCACTAAGGACAAACTTATACAATTTAAAATTCTACACAAGGCCTACATGACCCCAGTTAAACTAGCTAAATTTAATTCGGCCGACTCTGGTAACTGTTGGAGATGTGGGGAAGAGTCAGCACACTTTGACCACATCTTCTGGGTATGCCCAAGAATAGCCACACAATGGACTGCATTATGCAAATACATTATACGTATAACAAAAATAAATGTACACCCGGAACCATTACATTGTCTCCTTGGAGAAGTAACAGCTTTGGCCCCAACAAGAGCCCAGAGATCTTTAGTTGGATTATTATTATATTATTATAGAAAATGCATATTGCTACAATGGAAACAACAGGACCCCCCGTCACTCCCATACTGGAAAAACTTAATCAATTCTTCTCTACATTTATACAAAGCCGCATACATCGCTAGAGGGTGTGCTTCTAAATTTCATAAGGTATGGGTCAAAAATCGGGACACAGCTGTTTCGGACTAAAACTATATATATAAAAAAGGTTAAACGCCAAAAGTTGTTGTCAATGGGTCTCACCTACTACAGGAATGATAGTAACTGCTGTGCTGTGTTGTCATACAACACAGTGCATATCTCTATAGATATACTGATGTAAGCATAACTTAACCGCTGTACTGAACAATGTGAGTCTGTGCTTCTACTTAGCAAATGTATCCGGGGCAATTGAACTAAAACAATATTAAGTGACATGGGAAGTTTGTTTATTCACTATGATATACAAGATGTAAACTTATTGCTATGCGTTTAATACCCTAATACATTTTTAGCTGTGTATTATATTCTAAATATGGGTTTATGGATGTAAATCTTCTTCTTATGGTTGTAAATGTTGGTATCCCCATCTGTTCTAGGGGATTTATTGTCTTAAGTGTTTTTTATGTGCTAAAATTCAATAAAAAGAATCTTTAAAAAAAAAAAAATTGAATGCAAATATTATAACAATAACATTTCTATAGCGCTTTTCTCCCATAGGACTCAAAGTGCTTAGGCTGTATCAGATTCAGAAATTAGTAGTCGGATGAAATATTAACACAACAAAAATTATATTTCTGCAAATGCCAAACTGAATAGGTGGGGTTTCAGTCAGGCTTTAAACACGTCCGGAGATGGAGCTGTCCTGATCTGCTGAGGTAAGGAGTTCCATAATGTAGAAGCGGCATGACAGAATGCTCTGGGACCAAAAGTTTCCAGGTGGACTCTGGGTATGACTAGATTATTAGAACCTGTGGATCTGAAAATGCAGGGATTGCTTCACAGCTGCAACATTTCTTTCAAGTAGCCAGGGCCCAGATTATGTAGTGATTTAAATGTCAGAAAGCCGATCTTGAATAGGTCCCTCCATTTTATAGGTAGCCAGTGAAGGGAGAGCAGGACTGGTGTTATGTGGCAGTGACGGGGTTGGTTGGTTAACAGTCTGGCAGCAGTATTCTGTATCAGCTGTAGGCGGTACAAGCCCTGTTTTGGAAGGCCAGTGTAGAGAGCATTACAATAGTCTAGTCGGAATGTAATGCTGGGGATACACGGTACGTTTCTGTACCGTGTATCGACCCGCTGATCCGGCCAGCTGATAATATTCAGCTGGCCCAATCATGCCGCTCGATTCCCGCCGGCGGACAATGGCAGGGAATCGAGCGGCTGATATGCACCGCCGGCGGGGACGAGCAGGGAATCGATCCGCTGGGACGCGGCAGGGGTCAATCCGGCGGCTAATCGGCCGCCGGGTCGACCCATGTATACCCAGCACTGACAGAACAAGGTGGGCGTGGTCCAGTTTGGCTAAATGGGAGTAGACGGCAACGCTATAAGAGAGCTGGCAGCTGAAAAATATATATGCTGCTGCTGTGATGGGGGGAAAACTATGTGCTATAGTATGTAACATCTGCTACAGCACAATGTGAATGCATTAACTTACTCCCAGATGTGGAACACTATCTCCCCTATAAAAAGCTGGTCTCATAATACAAATGCTCCAAAGTATAACATTAAAGCCGTGGAAGCATACATCAAAGTGAGCCTGCATGAACTGCAACACTTCTTGGCCACCAGCCAGCTGTGCAAAGCAATTGGCAGCCCGTCAGTGGAGAGACTCTGATTGCGACAGGTAGGATACACTTCACAATCACAATATCTGAGGAGTAGTGAGTATTGCGGCTACCAGCCAAAGCCCCGCAAACTTTATTTCCTCCTAAATAACATTCACCTAAGCACCACATCGGATAGTATTATTCACTTTTGACAAATACGTGGATTTGAGCTAGGAACACCTAGGTTATCTAGTAAAATCGTATTGAAGAGAACTGTGTTTTCACTTTATTTTTTACTTTTTATATATTTGATCACATACTGTTGTATCTAGTCAGTGCATGAACTATAACATCAAGGAGATAATTCTATGTCTTCTCTCCATCGCCACTGGGCACCTGTACCCTGTGATCATGCATGTGCCAATGGGTCATGGAGAACAGATTTCTCTTGGCAATGTAGAAAAGGCACAGGAGGAGTATGCCAGCAGACAGGTGAGCCTAACCCCTTCCCGACCGCCTATCGCCGATAGGCGTCGTGAAGGTGGATCCCCCAGCACCGAACTAAGCAATAACAATTCTGATTTCTCACTGCACAGACTAACCACGGAGGCGAGTAAGAAACTTTACAGTTGGCCCTATACCATACAATACTGATTTTATCCAATCTTACCACATCTATAGAACTGCCCATAATTATTCATACCCCTGACAAGTTACTTTTATTCATCCAACAAGTCATTTTTTGATGGGAAATGACATAGGTGTCTCCCAAAAGATAATAAGACGATGTACAAGAGGAATTATTGTGGAAAAATAATGTTTCTCAGCTTTTATTTACATTTGAGCAATAAGTGTTCAGTCCAAAATTATTCATACCCTTCTCAATAATCAATATAAAAGTATGTATTAGCTATTATACCAATCAAACACTTCCTATAATTGCAGACCAGCTTTTTGTATGTATCCAGGGGGATTTTTGCCACAATCCAAAACTTTCAGGTTGGAGGGTCTTCTTGCCAATACTCTGATCTTTAGCTCCCTCCACAGATTCTCAATTGGATTCATGTCAGGACTCTGGCTGGGCCACTCCAAAACGCTAATGTTGTTGTCTGCTAACCATTTCTTCACCACTTTTGCTGTGTGTTTTGGGTCATAGTCATGCTTCATGTCCATTGGTGGCCAAGGCCAAGTTTCTCTGCAGACTACCTGATGTTAGGCAGTCCTTTGTGTGAACTGGAACTCTGAATTTGTATCTATATGTCTTGTCCACGATTTTGAAGACATTTTGAATGAAGAATAAATAGAGAATATTGTTCATTCAAAATCCCATTTTTGTCTAGTGGAAATTGTATGTTGCAACACTCAGGAGTGGAACGGTACTACTTATTTTTATTGTGTCTACAGGACTACCTGATGTTGTCGTTGAGAATTCTCATGTATTGCTATTTTTTCATGGTGCCATTTACTGTGATTAGGTTCCCTGCCCCATTGGCGGAAAAAAACAACCCATGTTTGATAGTGGGGATTTTGTTCTTTGGGTTGGAGGCTTCTCCTTTTTTACGCCAAATGAAGGAAACATCATTGTGACCAAACAATTAAATTTTTGTTTCACAGAAGATTGGATGTCTTCTTCTTTGTCCAGATGAGCATTTGCAAAGGCCAAGCAAGCTTTTGTGTGCATTATCTGGAAAAATGGTGTCCTTGTTCTGCACCAATGGAATAGCAGTGTGCAGTGTCCATTGAATTGTCTGCCTTGAGACATTGCCACCAGCAGAGCCCAGATTCACTAGGATGGCCTTGGTGGTGATCCTTGGATTCTTTATCACCTCTCTCACTATCCTTCTGGCCAGCACAGGTGTCACTTTTGGCTTCCGACAATGTCCTCTGAGATTTTCCACAGTACAGAACATCTTGTACTTTTTAATAATACTTTGCACTGTAGCCACTGGAACAGGAAAACATTTAGAAATGTTAAAACATTTAGGGCCTTGTAGCCATTTCCTGACTTATGAGCAGCAACAAGGCGCAGCCGTAGGTCCTCACTGAGCTCCTTTGTCTTAGCCATGACTGTCCACAAACCAAATGCAGAGAGCTGCTGTTTTTCACCTACTGAGTTGATTAAAACAGCTGTTCCCAATTAATCAGGGTAATTAGGATTTCCCACAGACTGTGACAGTTTGTGAAGGGTATGAATAATTTTGGACTGGACACTTTTTGCTCAAATTTTAATAAAAACTGAGAAATGTTTTTTCCACAATAATGCCTCTTGTACATGTCTTATTATCTTCTGGGAGACACCTATGTCATAATTTCCTGTCAAAAAATTACTTGCTGGTTGAATAAAAGTAACTTTAAGTCAAAATTTGCCAGGGGTATGAATAATTATGGGCAGCACTGTATGTAACTGTAACTACTGTATGTTCAAAATATATTCAGGCAGTCAGTCTATGCATTTACTGCATTTATTGGTTAATATTGCGCAATCAAGACTGGTTGGTGTATGTGCAGTTCAAGGCCAAGAATTAGAAATCCCCTGGAGTAGCCATATCACTCCTGAAAGGAGGGCTACAAAAAGTAAATTCAGAGAGAATAAACAGGTTTCTAAAACAAACATTGAAGCTGTGTCAATGTAATACATACTCTGTATAATTTTGGAACAAATAAGTAATTGGTAGAAGGGAGTATATCTTATTTTTATTGATTGCGAAACAGCCCTTGACTCTAAATAGAAAAGAGATGTGATGGATATCTATCTTATGTACACACTTTAGAGTGTTGGGCTGGAACTCCCAAGGTTCTTGAAAACAAGGCCAGCCAAAGAAGACTTTGGAAAAGAACTACAGTGAGAAAAGCTAGGAGTGCCAAGAGTTGAAAAGAAGCACTGGGTTAAAGTGTAACTGTTGGGCATAAAATAAAAAATCTATTTTTTATTTTTATCTGGTAAACAAGTACCGGTAAAACAGATGCTAACCAGGCAATCCAAAAGTTAAAATCACTATTACTTTTCTTGTTGATAAATGACCATTCCCCAGTTTACCTGACTTTTATTTGGTACACACAAAATGTGGTACACAAAAAGAAAGTTGCAGGGCATGCTGGGTTGCCCTTTTTTGCTTCTCTACTTCCCCTCAGACTTAACTACTGCAGCCTGATTGGCAGAAGCCTCTTTCCCTCCTGTTTTCCATTCCCAGATCTCTGTTCCTCTCTGATTGGCCAATATTTCTTATGCTGAGACGAAGCACTTTCTATAGTGAAGGGCGGGAAAATTAGACAGAGGAGAGTAAAGGAGGAAATGACATTGGGATTTGCTTAAAAATAGCCACAGTTAAAATGGGAAATGCTAAGAAGGATTTTCTCTTTTATTACTGTAGAAAAATCACTAAAATCAAAACTTGGACAGTGCAATACATATGTTATGTAAGTACAGCAAGTATTTATCTACTTATATATGTGGTGTTTTTTTTCTGAGATAGTATGGCTGACAGCTCCTCTTTACGCAACAGCTGATGCAGAGGATGTAATCACTTCTGGCCCGCTGCAGCAGAGAGCTCAAATAAGGGCCTTGTAATGTTGGGGGGTCATACTATCTGACCACCCAGCACAACAAGGCTAAGAGCTGGATAATGGAAGAGGTTACACAGGCTGCCCAGAGCAACTGCAGCTCTGGGCTTCCAATATCGCTACAAATAAAACACAATGGCAGCGCAGTGCGATGTTGCACCGCCTAGTTCGCACTCTGCTGCCTTAGCGATAGCAAGCATTCAGACAGGTACAAGACAGGACTATAGATTGGAGCGTAACTAGTAGCAACCGCAGCTCACAGTCACGTCCACTATGCTCAGTGCAGTCGTAAGGATAACATCATTTTCAAGACACCACAATAATGTATTGCAGATCCAAAAATCTTTTCAATATTGCACAAGTATACAAAAGCTGCACAGTCTGTTCCTCTCCAGCCAGTGGGATGATATGTAGTTGCATTTGGTTCGTACAGATACCCTAAATCGTTTAGTTATATGCAACTGAACAATATGTTTCATGTTGATTGGTCAGAGAAGAACATTTTTTTATACAAAGGCCTGATGAAGGGCACATCTCGCCCAAAACACACTAGGGTCGTTGCCTTAAACTATGTTCATTACTTAAAGGGAACCTGTAGTGAGTAAAATAATTTAAAACAAACACATGAAGTAGCTGCAAGTGAATATTACATACTCTCATTGTCAGTTCCTCTCAGAAGCTCACCATTTTCTTCTTACGGTGATCCCCAATATTTTTTCCTGCGCTCAAATGACACTCGAGCTGTATGGAAGGGGCTCAGGGCTGCCATTAACTACAAGCCCCCCCCCCCCCCCCCCCAAACATGCACCACCCAGCCTAAAACTAGCCAAAGAACTCAGCAAGTTCTACTGCAGGTTTGAGAGGCAGGAAGAACCGAAGATTCACCTGGAACCGCCCAACACCCCTCCCCGCCTCAAGGAGAATATCATGAGCCCACCTCCTTCTCTAGAGGTGAGCGAGGCTGAAGTCCTGCAACTCCTGGCCAGGAAAGCCCCTGGACCGGACAGTGTGTCTCCAGCCTGCCTGAAAACCTGCTCCAGGCAACTCGCTCCCATTCTCTCCGCCATCTTCACCAAATCACTAAGCGAAGGAACAGTCCCCAGATGCTTCAAGAGGTCGACCATCGTACCTGTCCCTAAGAAACAGGGAGCCTCTGAGCTGAACAACTTTAGGCCGGTAGCCCTTACGTCCATCATAATGAAAACTCTGGAGCGAACGGTCCTTTCCAACCTCAAGACCTCCACCCTGCCCTTTCTAGACCCCCATCAGTTCGCGTACAGGGCAAACAGGTCAACTGACGATGCAATAAACATCTGCCTGGAGTTCATCTATGACCACCTGGACAGACCAGACACGTACGCCAGAATACTACTCCTGGACTTAAGCTCGGCGTTTAATACGCATTCTACAAGGAGAACTAACCACACTTGGTGTGCACCCTAGCCTGCTCCTCTGGATCACAGACTTTCTCACCAACAGGACTCAATCTGTCAGGCTAGGTGAGATCCACTCACAAATTATGACCACGAACACAGGGGCCCCTCAGGGCTGTGTCTTGTCTCCACTGCTGTTCTCCCTCTACACAAACAATTGTAGATCCAAGGCAGATTCGGTCAAGGTCATTAAGTTCGCCGACGACACCACCATTGTTTGTCTCGTCACCAAGGACAACATCCAGGAGTACTGTCAGCAGGTGGAGAGAATCTCTCACTGGTGCAAGGAGTACAAGCTAGTGCTCAACACCGCAAAAACTGTCGAGCTAATCGTTGATTTCAGGAAATCCACTCCCACTCCACCTCCAATCCACATTGATGGTACGGAAGTGGCCAGAGTGCCTTGCGCCCGTCTCCTGGGCACCACCATCTCCAGTGACCTCAGCTGGAGGCCCAACATCACCGCCACCCAAAGGAAAGCCCAACAAAGACTCTACCTCCTTCGTCAGCTGAGGAAGTTCGGCATGGCCCCAGAGATCTTGACCAGCTTCTACTCCGCCACCATTGAATCGATTCTCTGCTCTTCCATTATTATTATTTAGTATTTATATAGCACCGACATATTACGCAGCGCTGTACAGTGTATATATATATCTTGTCACTAACTGTCCCTCAAAGGAGCTCACAATCTAATCCCTACCATTGCTATATATCTATATTATGTAGTGTAAGTACTGTAGTCTAGGGCCAATTTTAGGGGGAGCCAATTAACTTATCCGTATGTTTTTGGAATGTGGGAGGAAACCGGAGTGCCTGGAGGAAACCCACGCAGACACGGAGAGAACATACAAACTCTTTGCAGATAGTGCCCTGGCTGGGATTCGAACCAGGGACCCAGCGCTGCAAGGCGAGAGAGCTAACCACTACGCCACCGTGCTGCCCAAAAGTCCATCCTGGTCTGGTACTCCGGCTCCACCGCCAGCGACAGGCTCACACTTCATAGGGTCATCAGGGCAGTGGAGAGGGTAATTGGGAGACCTCTACCTGCACTCGACCTCCTACACAAGAGAAGGCTGAGAGCGAGGGCGCTGAGGATCGCTAACGATCCCTCTCACCCAGGCCACCGCTACTTCTGTCAGCTCCCACTGGGACGGAGGCTTCGGGCCATCTCCACAAGGACTGCCAGACACAGTAACTCTTTCTTCCCCTCGGCCGTCAGCCTCCTTAATTCGCTTCACATACTCCCATCCGCAAACAAAACTAATTGTTGATTGGCCAGCCTACGACTTTTGGAACCGTTACGAGCAATGTGAAACCGCTGGCCTAGTATGTAACGCAAATGTATTACAATAATGTAGATGTAACTGCTTGTCCTCTGTGTATAGTGTATAGTGTTTAAGTGTCAACTTTCTGTTCTTGCTGTTCTATACTACCTATCGTTGTTCTCTGAGCTATTATGTACTGTGCCAAACCCAATTCCGGGCATGACCCAGTCGTGCTTGGCGAAATAAAGAATTCCTGATTCCTGATTTGTCAGAACTGTAATACCAGTTGCTGTCAGTTATATATCAGCAGCTGTCAGTTATAACTGAATGTGCAAGGTAATGTCCATGTTTCCCTATGGCTCAAGTGGGTGATGTTAAAGTTTAACAGTGTGCTGACCAGGAAGCTGTTATGGGGTAATGGCCATTTTTAAAATGGAGGACAGAGAATTCCATTGATCACAGTGGACAAACAGGATGCAGGAGAGGAGAAAGAGATTGGGGAGTAGACTACACAGGAGGTAAGGATGACCTGTGTATGGCTATTTTGACTTTGTGTCAGCTTCATGAAGAAACGGTCTATTTGTCTGTATCTGATTCAAGACCTTATCTGTGATATTTATGAAGATTGTGTTGTTGGACAAATTGAAAAAGGAAATATATTTTGCACTTTTTTACAATTAAGATTGAAGCAAATCTTGGTACTGCAATAAATTGTTGTGGTATCTTGAGAACTACTGTATATTATCCTTACAAATGCACTGAGTGTACAATTCGGGTGCAGTGGACCACCCTTTTAAAGATAGCAGCTTTGGGCCCTTCCTCTTGAATTATAACATATATCAATGCAATGTACTATGTACAGCTCTAAAGGAATGTAAAGATTATCATCTAGTACAGTTTTGTGAATGGACATTGACTGGTGAGGTTCTGTACGGAGAGTGGAAGCTTCATGTTGCAATGCAATACAACAAGTCCTATAAAACTACATGTAAAGCAGAAAATCTAACACTTAGGCTAGGCTCACAGTGGTCAGTTGCATAACGCATGTGTTATAATCACTGTGAACTGCACTGGAGACTGGCCATAGACTTTAATGCAAAGCCTGCATGCAGCGAGTTGGAATAACGTGATCAGTTACAATGCAGTACTGTGAACAGACCCATAGAAATGAATGGGCGGGGCGCATGCGCGGCGCGATGGCGGCAGGATGCTAATCATTGAAGCTCTGTAGCGGGCTCCTGTTCTCGGCCGTCTCCGAGGCTATTGGCAGCACCTTTTCGGACTCTTTCTATATCACCCCCGTCCTCTCACAACCGTGCATGTCGCGGACTAAGAAAGGAGCAACTTCCTCCTCCCAGCCGACCCTTCATCAGGCTTTCTCTTGGAGGGACTAAGACACGATGTCTTCCCAAGATGGCGCCCGCAAGCAAGACAAGGTGCCTCCTTCTACTTCTCAGAAGTCACCCTCCGGTAAACAAGACACTACTGCGCTTACCAAACAAGATCTTAGTGCAGCTTTAGACTCTGTCTATAACAAGTTAGCCCAGAAATTCCAATTGGAGCTGCAGAAAACAACACAAACTCTCTCTGCGGAACTAGCTGCTCTTGGAGACCGCACTGAGCGATTGGAAGTGAAGCATGATGAGCTCGCTCTGGCTCATAATGAACTTAAAAAAGATCATGAGCAATTGCAAATAACTGTTTCCACTAGGCGTTTTCAGATGGAGGACTTAGATAACAGAAATAGGCGCAACAATTTGCGAATCAGAGGTGCTCCAGAATCAGTGGTTGATTTGCCTCCCTTTGTATCTGGCCTATTTTCCTTCTTTCTCCCTAAGAGAGATCTGAGTGATTTTGCCTGTGATCAGATACATAGAGCCCTTCGGGTCAAACCAGCACCTGATAAGCCCCCAAGAGACATTGTTCTTTGCCTAAAAGATTTTATAACTAAAGAAGAAATCCTAAAGGCTGCAAGAAACATTTCTAATTTACAATTTGATGGATATAAACTTCAGATTTACCCTGATGTAGCTCCAGCCACGCTTGATCGTAGGCGCCAAATGAAGGAAGTTACTTCGCAACTCATTACAGCAAAAATCCGCTATCGATGGGGATTCCCTTTTGAATTGATTGTCCCACAAGATGGAACACTGCACACTGCAACTACCCTTGAGGAAGAACGCTCTCTCTTACAGAAACTAGGTATCTCGGGATCTGTTAGATCATCCCAAGAATCGCCACGACGTCCCATATCTCGTATCTGGTCAGCTAGAGGATCTAAAAGCCCTGGGAGCCCATCTCAGCCCATCTTGATCCTGTCATTTAATGTGGGACATACAGAAGAAATCCCCATACCTCCTTTATCACTAGGACAGTGACTCTTGCTCCACACAACCTGCATGGACTAAATACCCTGTCATTCTCGGCTGATTGACATATGATAAACAATCTGGTCTCTCGCTTCTTGAGTGCTCGGATGCTTTACCCCCCTTTCCAGTTTATTGGCTATCTACAGTGACTTTTTAAATCGTTACTTGAACTTGTACCCCCACAAACTGGAAATTCAGGGGCCGGTTCCCCTGTTGAAGATCTACTTTGATCACTCATGCAAAGTTTGTGTTTTTTTAAGTTTATGGTTATAGCTTTAAGTTTACGGTCAAAACTGAGCATGTTATGGTATATTCTTATCGTTAGCTCTGTTATATTCCTTTTGTTTTTGATGATGCAGTCACAATTGAGATTCTTTAATGAAAATGAGCTCCTGCAGGATTATATTCTTACTTCTTTCTCCAAATTATCTAAGTGGCCATATCCTATAATTCCCTATGGCTAGGAAATTATCTATTATTACGCACAATGTCCAGGGATTCAACTGCCCAGTTAAGAGACGCTCAGCCTTTCTTCTTTATAAGAAGATGGGAGCGGATATCCTACTCCTGCAGGAGATTCATTTTCAAACGGACAAAGAACCTAAATATTTTGATCCTGCCTTTCCCACAGTGTATTATACTACCTACCAAAACAAAACTAGAGGTGTAGCTATATTTATTAAGAAACAAGTGCCATGGGTGATTCATTCCGTTCATAAAGACCCCGAAAGTCGATTTGTATTGATTTTCGGCTCCCTGGCAGGTAAAGATGTCATTATTCTTAATATTTACGCCCCCAACCAGGGCCAAAATGATTTCTTGATTAAAACCCTTGCTACTTTGGACCGCCTTCCTTCTACCACTCTTATTGTTGGGGGGGACCTTAACCTGACTGCAACATCTGTAGTAGATAGGAGCAGCACCTCATCTCAAAACACCCGCTGCTTTTCTAAACGTCTAATTAAAAAGCTGGAGCATTTACAACTCCAAGATTGTTGGAGAGCACACAATATGGGAGCACGGGAATACACTTATCATTCTGCTCCACGGAACTCAGAAGCCCGCTTAGACTATATCTTTTTATCCCCTGTTCTGTTGGCTAACTCTTGCTCTGCAGATATCCTTCCTGCAGTATGGTCTGATCACAGTCTTGTTAAGGTCTCTCTCACAGGGATGGGAATTGAAGAACACCCTTATTCCTGGAGAATTAATGACTCCCTGCTAACTGACTCCCTAATCACCTCTGAATTAGAAGCCACTCTTCACGAATACTTTCAGACCAACGCTTCACCGGATATTTCAGATCATTTAATCTGGATAGCACATAAAGCGGTAGTTAGGGGTAAACTGATAGAACTAGCCTCCAAACGCAAAAGGGAACGTATTTCCGCAATAATCTCTCTACAAAAAGAACTAACCAGCCTATACAAAACATACTATGCAAACCCCACTGGACCTGCGTTTCAGATCGTTTCAGATTATACAAGACAAGCGTAGATGTCTTAAAGCCCTCCTGACCAATACCTCAGAAAAAGCACTCCGCTGGTCTAAAGCTAGATTTATGCTGCATCAGAGTTGGGCCGAACCTCCGATTTTAGGTTCGCGAACTTCCGCGAAAGGTTCGGTTCGCGAAAAAGTTCGCGAACCGCCATAGACTTCAATGGGGAGGCGAACTTTCAAAGTTTTAAAAAATTCTATCATGTTTCAAAAGCTCTAATACCTGGAGCCACACCTAATTGAGTGAAATACAAATCGCTGCTGGAGGACCCTCCCACCCTCCCTCCTCCAAGCAAGGTCCTTTATACCATTTGCCTACCTACACTAATTAGTTATGGGACAGCTGCTACACACTCTGCTAGGGAGATTTTAATTCCTCCCTCCTCCCACCTACCCTTCTACCCTTCTACCTATTCGGAGGGAGGAGGGTCTCTTCTGCCAGGGAATTATACTATTTTAAAAACCAGTATACATCATACCATAGCTGGGAATACATACATGAGTATACATCATACCATAGCTGGGAATCGAACCCAGATCTCACTGTGTGGTGGACACGTCACCCTAAGCACTGTACCACTACAGAAGTAAGTGAAGCTAGCCTAAAATGTAACATTTATGCTCAATGCAATAGAACCATTAGGTTGCTTAAAGGAGAACTGTAGTGAGAGGTATATGGAGGCTGCCATATTGATTTCCTTTTAAGCTATACCAGTTGCCTGGCAGCCCTGCTGATCTATTTGGCTGCAGTAGTGTGAATCACACCAGAAACAAGCATGCAGCTAATTTTTCCTTTTAAAATAATACCAGTTGCCTGAATTGCCTGCTGATCCTGTGTCTCTAATACTTTTAGCCACAGCCCCTGAACAAGCATGCAGATCAGGTGCTCTGACTGAAGTCAGACTGGATTAGCTGCATGCTTGTTTCAGGGTGTGATTCAGCCACTATTGCAGTCACAAAGATCAGCTGGACTGCCAGGCAACTGGTATTGTTTACAGGAAACAGCCATATCACTCTCAGTTAAGGTTCCCTTTAAAGGAGAACTGTAGTGAAAGGTATATGGAGGCTACCATATTGATTTCCTTTTAAGCAATACCAGTTACCTGGCTATCCTGCAGATCCTCTGCCTCCAATACTTTTAGCCCTAGACCCTGAACAAGCATGCAGCAGATCTGGTGTTTGACATTTTTGTAAGATCTGACAAGATTAGCTGCATGCTTGTTTCTGGTGTGATTCACACTACTGCAGCCAAATAGATCAGCAGGGCTGCCAGGCAACTGGTATAGCTTAAAAGGAAATCAATATGGCAGCCTCCATATACCTCTCACTACAGTTCTCCTTTAAGCAACCTAATGGTTCTATTGCATTGAGCATAAATGTTAAATTTTAGGCTAGCTTCACTTACTTCTGTAGTGGTACAGTGCTTAGGGTGACGTGTCCACCACACAGTGAGATCTGGGTTCGATTCCCAGCTATGGTATGATGTATACTCATGTATGTATTCCCAGCTATGGTATGATGTACCAGCTATGGTATGATGTATACTGGTTTTTAAAATAGTATAATTCCCTGGCAGAAGAGACCCTCCTCCCTCCGGTAGGAGGGAGGAGGGAATAGGTAGAAGGGTAGAAGGGAGGTGGGAGGAGTTAAAATCTCCCTAGCAGAGTGTGTACCAGCTGTCCCATAATTAATTAGTGTAGGCAGACAACTGAGTCAAATGGTATAAAGGACCTAGCTTGAAGGAAGGGAGGGTGGGCGGATTCTCTAACACTGAAAGCAGTGTGTTTGACAATAACATGTCTGCTGACAGTGAAATGGAGGCTAAAAATTTTGCTCAATACAGCATTATGGGGCGAATCGAACTTCCGCAAAAGTTCGCCTGATGCAGGCGAACGGGAACCCCCAAAGTTCGCCTGGAACCGTTCGCAGGCGAACCGTTCGGCCCAACTCTACGCTGCATGGTAATAGCTGCTCCACTATGTTTGCTAGACGTCTAGCCTCTCATATCAGACCTCCCCACACATATAAAATTCAAAATAATACTGGTCGTTTAGTGACCCACCCTAAAGAGGTTCTATCTGTACTTACGACCTATTATAGTAAACTTTTTCAAGCCACAGATGAACCCCGCCCTCAACAATGGCTAGATACTCTAACTATTCCTACTCGTACTGCTGAGCAAATTTACCTTCTCAATGCCCCTTTTACCTTTCAAGAAATTAAAAATACTATTAAGCAATTATAAACTGCCAAAACGCCAGGCCCCCGATGGTTATTCTACCCTTTACTACAAAAAATGTGATCATATTTTAATCCCACACTTAGTTAAGTTGTATAACTCAGTCCTAAAAGGCACCCCATTTCTTGAGGAAATGCTTCTGGCCAACACTTCTCTAATACCAAAACCTGATACTGATACCACTCTCCCACAAAATTTCAGACCAATTTCTATAATAAATAATGATTTGAAAATATTTACTAAAGCATTAGCTGCGAGATTGGCTCAAATTATTCCCTCTCTTGTATCTCGAGAACAGACGGGTTTCATTCCTAGTCGCCAAACTACTGACAATATCAGGCTTGTAACCAACATCATTCAGGATGCCGAACTCAAAACTAACCGTTTAATGCTTTTAAGTCTTGACCTCCACAAGGCATTCGATTCTGTGTCTTGGACCTATCTGTTCTCGATTTTATGGGGTTTACAGGATCATTTATGACTGCGATTGCAGCTCTATATAGTCTACCGCAGAGCAGAATTAGAATCCCAGGAGGCAACTCGGATTTCTTTCGGGTATCAAGGGGCACTAGGCAGGGGTGCCCATTATCCCCTTTGCTCTTTGCAATAATGATGGAGACCCTTGCCTTAGCTATTAACGCAGATCCTTATATTAAGGGCTATGAGATAGAAGACTCTATTTATAAAATAAGCCCATACGCTGATGACGTCTTGCTTTTTATTTCCCAGCCATTAACATCCCTTCCTTCCCTTTTGCATATCCTAGAAATGTTTGAGAGAAGCTCTGGTCTCAAAGTTAATATGTTTAAATCAGTAGCTATGCCAGTTAATTTACCAGTGGGTTCATACAAATTGATAGAAGCATATTTCCCTTTAACCTGGAATATTAGTAAGTTTAAATACCTAGGTGTTATCCGAACTCCCTCATTAGCCCCCCTTCTTGAACAAAATCTTGTCCCTCTTCTTACCAAGTTTATTAAAAGAGTGGTTTTCAATACCAATTTCCTGGATAGGTAGGATTATTGCAGTGAAAATGGTATTGCTTCCCAAACTGCTTTTTATTTTTAGAGCTCTCCCGTTATTTATTGCCAAATCAAAACTCCTAGCGTTTCAAATCCTATTTAATAAGTTCATTTGGAACAACAAGCTCCTGAGAGTTCGCAATAGGATCATTTATAGACCCAAACACGCAGGAGGCCTAGCGGTCCCACAGATCTGGTATTATTATCCAGCAGCCAGACTGGCCAAAATCACGCAGTGGAATAATACCATCTCTCCCCCCTTATGGGTACAATTTGAGCAATAAGCCATTCTACCATACTCTTTTAATGGCCTTTTGTGGAACCCGGTACTGACTCCCCAACCCGTCTCCCAATTGAATAAAATTGTTTGGCAGCACTTACGGCTAGGAAGTCTATACGATTTCGTTTTTCCTTAGCCTCAGTGAAACCCCCCCCTTCTTTCATACCTAGGCAATCCAAACTTTTTGCCAGGTTTAACTAACCCGGAAGTATTCCATTGGTGGATTGATAACAACTTGCTCATAGCCAGAAAGTTTTGGTTGATAAGCACATTTATCCCCTTTTCACTTTTTGTCCATAATAGATCCATCCCACAAACTGAAATCTTTAGATATGCACAAATACGGCATTTCTTCTCCTCCCCAGTTTTAAGCCCTCCTGAGCGTATTGGCACATTTTATGAACAGATTTGCCTACATCCACACACTGCAACAGGAATAATCTCAAGACTCTATAACCACCTGCAAGAATCTTTATTACAAGAGAAACCCAAACATGTTCAAGATTGAGAGACTGATTGGGGTTCCCTTCTTTCAGATCATAAATGGTCTAGTATTTTTAGTAACATAGCCAAGAGCTCTAAGTCTAACCTTATAAAGGAAACGGCCTACAAATTGGCCACTAGATGGTACTACACCCCTGATAGGGTCCAGAAAATGTTTCCTCAGTCCTCGCCATTATGCTTTCGAGGGTGTAACACTACAGGAACTATTAAACATATTTTCTGGGAATGCCCAATTGCAACTGACATTTGGCAAAAAAATCTGCTCTACTTAACCTCCCTAGCGTTCTATTAAAGATCGCCAGGGGGCAGTGCAGTGCTATTTTTTAATTTTTTTTTTTTTTTCAATCATGTAGCTAGCCTAGCGCTAGCTACATGATGCCCCCACCCTTACGCATCCCTCCCACCCCTCCGATCGCCGCCGTCGCTGTAAGCCATAAGGAAATCCCGTTCTGAAACGGGATTTCCTTTAGGGCTTCCCCTGTCGCCATGGCGACGTCGTGACGTCACAGGGAGACCCGATCCACCCCTCAGCGCTGCCTGGCACTGATTGGCCAGGCAGCGCACGGGGTCTCGCCTGGGGGGGCCCTGCATCGCGGCGGGCGGCGGCGGATCAGTGGCGGATCGGCGGCGATCAGGTGAGACACGCAGCAAGCAAAGTGCTTGCTGCGTGTTTTAAAAAAAAATTATTCAAATCGGCCCAGCGGGGCCTGAGCGGCGACCTCCGGCGGTAATGGACGTATTAAGTCGTCCATACCGCTAAGGAGGTTAAAGAGGTTTTGAAAATTGAGCTCAAATTTGACATGTTAAATGCCTTATTGTTTTTGCCATCTACCCAGGTTCCAAAACCTTTTAGGCCTTTAGTAAATGTGTTTATAGGTGCCACACAATGGTTAATCGCTTTCCACTGGAAACTACCAACTATAAATTTTGAC
Source organism: Hyperolius riggenbachi (assembly GCF_040937935.1). Taxonomy (NCBI): domain Eukaryota; kingdom Metazoa; phylum Chordata; class Amphibia; order Anura; family Hyperoliidae; genus Hyperolius; species Hyperolius riggenbachi. The sequence goes on along the minus strand of NC_090647.1, from coordinate 342,065,619 downwards.
CTCCTGTTGTCGAGACTTGATCAAATCCTTTTAATGGAAAAAATAGCATATACATTGGAAGGTACCCAAGATAAATTTCTCTCTAAATGGGAAGACTGGATCACCTATCGAAGTCCCACAGACCTCCTTGCTAGAGCCTTTTCGTTAACTTAAGAATCTCGATCTCTAAACTGATCATAATAATATTTCTTACCAAACTTATTTCTTCTTTGCCTTGAGAAGGCGCCCCGGGCCACGGAGTCGGATTCCCTGGGACGGCTCTCTGTCAGTTAACTTTTTAGTGTAAGGTTGTTAGATGCAATAGGCTATCTTTAATATGCAAAATTCATGCTAATGACAAAAGATTTCATCCATTCTTTGAATTTATTTGTGCTATTAATATGACATGCCATGATTGACCAATTGTTTACTGTTTTATTTACAAGTGTTAAGCACTGTTATTTTTCAAACAGTTTGAATGTCTGTATTACTTGAAAGTACTTTTTAATAAACATGAGTAAACAGAAATGAATGGGCAGGAAAATACGGTTACCAGAAAACGTAGTTACAGAATCCTATATGATTGGTTTCAAACCCCAGTCCAACTTGCCAAATGGGGCCTTGTCACTTTGGACTTATGTTTTCGGGCGTACAACGCTCCTGCTGATCAGGCCCATTGTTGGTGGCTTATCTGATGGTATCAGAGTTTTGTGCATGCAGCTTTTCATTAGCATCTGATTTTCTAGGAGTGCAGGTCCAGCCAGACCCGTAGTCAGCACTATTTCATAACCCGCAGCATCAATTGACCAAATATCAAAATAAACTCCTTGGTCAAATATGCAGTGACTCTAAAACACTCCCGGCCAAAACTTGGCGATCTCTTCCTTTGTCGATGACTGCATTGATTCATAAGGTCCACTCCATTTATACCACTGAAAAAATAACCTCTACTATAAGGGAAACTACCCCTCTATTTGATAAAATTTGGGACCCCTGGGCCGACTGGGCTACACTTCATGTATAATTTCGACCCTACCTATTTTTAAATGTGCAATTTGTTCTGGCACATATACGTAGTTAATGGTTTATACTTTTTGCTACTTCCATTATGCTGTATAATCACATATGTGTGTGACACTATTTTGTACATGTTATTCTTCTTTAAATTTGCTAATAATAAGAAAGTTGAAAAGAAAAAAGAATTGAATAGGCAGTGAGCTGACATGCAGAATGATTCTGCAACGCAAATGACCACTGTGAACTAGGCCTTACACAACCTGAACATAGCTACTTAGAGTCAGATTAATTGCATCATTAGGGGAAAACATTCTGGCCACCATTACGCAAACTCATCAAGAAAAAAACCCCGTCTAGGATTGTGTTGCCAGAACTTCAAGAGGAAGACTCAAAGGAGAACTGTAGGGAAAAACAAAATACATTTCTGAAAATAATGATGAGTGAAACTGCTGGCTCATTGTGTAGTAGGTGGATTTGGAGGAACTATTAATATAGTATATGACACACTTTCTGTGACTGCAAGATCACAAGGTTTAAAATCCATCAAAGCGCTTCCCATATATATTTCAGCTTTTTCGGTTCTTTTTATTTTTCTTGTAGTATTCATAGCTGAAAACAAAACAGCTCCTGTAGTACATCTAACACTGGGTAAGGTATGCATTAACATATAAAATGTTATAATCATTGGTTATAAGGGATCTGTTTGCTAGTTTAGGTATACAGTCTATGAGAAAATCTAATGTAAGGCAAAGGGTCAGAAAACGTTTTGGTGTGTATTATATTTTTTGATGTATGTGTCAGTTTGTGTTGTTTTTTTCAGTTTTGACTCTGATTCTGACTGCACGCTAGATCCTGATATAAATGTGTAATTAATAGGAATACTTAACTTAGGGATTGCTTGCTGGCACTCCATACCAATTCAATACTTACAGGTCAAAATTAAATCAGTGCTCCAGAATGCCATGTTCATGTCACAGCTTCAATATTTGTTTATGCTTTATGTTGCAAGCAGACTGATATTTTTATTGTAAAGCTTTAACTAGAAACTATTTTTAACGTTTACTGTCTGTCAAAGAGGCTCTCAATCTAAGATCCATGCTACAGTGTAGGCCAATTTAAGGGAATGCCACTTAACTCAGTATGTCTGTGTGGTGTGGGAGGATATTCAGGAAAATTGACATACCCTTTAATGAGAAAAACAAAAATGTACATACTTGCAGAGAGAACATTCAACTTCCTGCAGAGTAGGCTTGATTCCGACTCTGCTCACACTGTCTACTGCATTTTGATGGACTGGAAAGCAGCTGACTCAAAGACTACAATGATCTATGGGCCAGTTCACCTTCACTCACTTCTTTTCAGTTTGTTGTGGTCTGCTGTGGAAAAATCCAACCTGCAGACATTTTCCTGGACAGCAGATGTTTTTCCATTCATTTGATGAGTGGCATGCCTCCAATCCAGAGGGGCAGCAGACCCTGCAACAGACCCCGTCAGCAGTACAGCAGATCTGTCCCTTTGGATACAGTACCATTGTGGCATAGTGTGTCACAAGTCTTATTATAGGAGTTCCTGAGCTCTGCAAGCATCTCCAGTGGGGGCATCCTATGTGATCCAGCAAATCTGTACTACATTTTTTTTTAAATAAAACCCTGACCAGGGACAGGTCAAACACATTCTGCAGTCTTATGCCGGGTACACACCATGTTATTTTTCATAAGGAAGATGGATCGAATCGATCATTTCCAACAGGTTCGATCTGATTTCAGATCATTTTTATGATCTATTTTACAATCACTTCTATACAAAACTGATCAGAAAACGATCCTAAATCAGATTGTACCTGTTGGAAATTGTTGATTTGACTCGTCTATCTGACAGGCCGGTGGTGCATAGTGGACTGTATCTTTGGTCATGGTAGGATGCACCACAATGATGTTCCAGTGTCTGTAGATAATCCAGTATTCCGTGTCTTCATTTTGTATCAGCCTCCAGTCTGGTGTCCATTCAGCCATCCTTTGCCTTCTCATGTCATATCTTGGACAAGCAGGCTCAGATTTTTCCTACTGATTACTGTGTTCCCACCTGCATTGGGGAGCCCCCTGCTTCTCTTCCCTCTCTTTTCCCACCTTGTATACATCTAGGCTGAAGGGAAACAACTCCAAGGGCTGGAACCCACTGGAGCGCTTTTTTGAGAGTTTAGGGAGCACTTTAAATTGCTAGCGCTTTCCCTAAACGCTCTGCCAATGTAAATAAATGTAACAAATTCCACAGTAGCGATTGCGATTAGCAAAATCGCAATCACAGGACATGCAGCATTTTGGGATTTTGGGCTCATGAATCGCTACACATAGAGATTTGTGCGCGATTTTAAATTACTGCAAACTGTAAAAAAATATTAATTTGAAACAACCAATCATAATTAAAATCGCTAATCGCAAATCACTATCACAATCGCTGGCTAGAAGCTTACACTTTTTAAAATCGATACCAAAATCGCCAGAAAACGCTCATGAAATCGCTTACAAAATGCTAAATGCGTTAGCAACATGCCAATGCACAAACCCACACAAAAAGAGTATAGAATATGTGGTAAAACATTAACACAATGGAAATATGCGAACCAACCCTCATGCATGTTTCTAGTGAAAATGTGGTGTGTCTGTATCAGCAAAAGGAGAGAGAAGAGAGTGCTTCTATGGTGCAATACATTTAATTCAGTTTGCAAATTGCAAACGAAATGCACATACAAGATTGCAAACATTTGCAAGTGTATCTCACATGCCCAATGATCCACTCCTCGGATGTCGATTGTGGCCAGCGAGGGACATTAACAAGTTCCTGACCTGACAAAGACACACTGGCGTGTCGAAACGTGTCGTCATTATAACCCAGCACACGGAGCTTGCCTGGACTCCAGACCTACCACATACCCTTGTTGATGTCCCCCGCTGGCTGGTGTGGAATATTGGACATGTGAGATACGCTTGCAAATTTGTGCGATCTTGTACATGCATTACTTTACATTGTAATTTGCAAACTGAATTAAAGGTATTGCACCATACAAGCGCTCTTCTTTTTCTGATACAGACACCTGTCAAATCCCAGCACTGAGAGAGCTGCTCTGAACGCTACCTTTCCTCCTTTCATTGTCTGACACTGGCATTGGAGAACTGATTTACTTTGGATATTATATCCTTTAGTCCTGGTTGTAACACGCAGCACACATATATTAGACTATTGTGGAAATTTGGTGTGTGCAGGACATGTCTGCTTCCAGTAGTATCCATGATACAGGGTTTGTGTGAGAACATATCAGTTGGAATAACCTGCTGATCAACTATTTTCTGTATATACGGTAATCTGAAGAGACAAAGCAGACAAAGCAATCAGCAGGTTTTTCTAGTAGCAAAACCCACTCTCAGTGTTGCTTTAAAGGACAACTGAGGTGAGAAGAATATGGAGGCTACCATATTTATTTCCTTAAGCAATTCCCGTTGCCTGACAGCCCTGCTGATCTATTTGGATGCAATAGGGTCTGAAGTACACCAGAGGCAAACATGCAGCTAATCTTGTCTGATCTGCTGCATGCTTGTTCAGGGTCTATGGCTAAAAGCATTAGAAGCAGAGGATAAGCAGGCTATCCAGGCAACTGGCATTTCTTAAAAGGAAATAAATATGGCAGCCTCCACATCCCTCTTGCTTCAGTTGTCCTTTAAATAATAAAAAATACCATAGTGATCTATGCGCATACTATATATACTAATTTAGTGTGTATGTGGTTGATGGTATTCTGTTTAAATTCACAATACCTGCCATCTTAGCATCCTATTTACCAATGTCCCATGTCACAAATATTGTGATTTCTTTCTTCATGCCAGAATGATTGCGCTTTCATCTCTAAAATATGTGACTGAACATGTTATGTAAAATAACACCTGTGAAACTCTCACACAGCTACTGCTATTTCTCCCTATAAAAGGTACCAACCAACCACCTCCTATCAGTGCTGAGACGAGACAGACATGAGGAAGATGCTGCTTTGGGCGGGTAAGAGAGCATTTGATGATAATGTGCATACAGTTTTGCATATGACATAAAATAGCACACAAACTGTTCACAGAACTATCGGTACTTACATAACTGTTTATATGTCTTGCACAGGTCTATTCCTGCTGCTGCATGTCCAGCTGGGTAAGTCATTTAGCCATTTAATTAATAACCACCCTGGCCTTTTATTTCCACAGGATTTCCGTGCAAAAAGTGGTTCAATTAATTTCCAATCATTTTCAACCATTTTTGTTTGCAATCAATTTTTTTTTATATTGAATTACATACAGGTTATTGTATTGAATTCAATAAAAAAAAAAACAATGTTTGCTGCAAGATGTTGATGACGCTGTGTGACCCTGGTGTCATCAACGCCGATCGATGGGGGACATGTGATCGCCGAGGGAGAAGCAAAATCCGCCAAGGGACATGGAAGAAGGCACTGGGGAAGCCATCAGAGGTACGCAGCGAGGGATCAGCACGCCAATGGTGAGTATAAGACCCAGATGTATAGCCAGATGTATTAGCCAGGTATAGGTAGCCAGATGTATTAGCCAGGTATAGGTAGTCAGATGTATTAGCCAGGTATAGGTAGCCAGATGTTTTGCTAGGTATATAGGTAGCCAGATGTTTTGCTAGGTATATAGGTAGGCAGATGTTTTGCTAGGTATATAGTGAGTCAGATGTTTTGCTAGGTTTTATAGTAAGCCAGATATTTTGCTAGGTATATAGTGAGCCAGATGTTTTGCTAGGTATATAGTGAGCCAAGTGTAGCCAGATGTATAGGGGAGCCAGATGTTTGCCAGGTACATAGGAGACAGATGTTTGCCAGGTACATAGGAGACAGATGTTTGCCCTGTATATAGGAGACAGATGTTTGTCCGGTATATAGGAGCCAGATGTTTGCCAGGTATATAGGAGCCAGATGTTTGCCCGGTATATAGGAGACAGATGTTTGCCCGGTATATAGGAGACAGATGTTTGCCAGGTATATAGGAGACAGATGTTTGCCAGGTACATAGGAGATAGATGTTTGCCAGGTACATAGGAGACAGATGTTTGCCCTGTATATAGGAGACAGATGTTTGTCCAGTATATAGGAGACAGATGTTTGCCAGGTATATAGGAGCCAGATGTTTGCCAGGTATATAGGAGCCAGATGTTTGCCCGGTATATAGGAGACAGATGTTTGCCCGGTATATAGGAGACAGATGTTTGCCAGGTATATAGGAGACAGATGTTTGCCAGGTATATAGGAGACAGATGTTTGCCAGGTCTAGGGAGTCAGGTGTATGGAGGAGCCAGGTTTGTGGGTGTCTCTGCCCCCGACCCCCGTACTCCCCTTCTACGCAGGCTGGTGCTGGCCGGGTACTCCCCCTTCTGTGCGGTGGGGTGTCCCCTTCTATGGGGGCTGTGGGTGGCCTCTCCATCCTCTTCCTCCCTCCCCCCCATCCATCGTACCCCCAATCCCCCCCCCCCATCAGAAGGCCTGATCTACTCACCCCAGGCTGTCTCCTGCGGCGGAAGCGGCGCACTTCCTCCTCCATCGCGAAGTCTCGTGTTCTCTGTAATTACAGTTATGAGGCTTGGTGATGTCACCGAGCCTCGTAAGTGTAACGACAGAGACCGGGACTTCGCCGATGGAGGAAGAGGGTGTCCATCGCGGCCGGCGCAGGAGACAGCCTGGGGTGAGTAGATCAGGGCTTCTGACCGGGGGAGGGGGGGAAAGGGGTATGGGGATCGGAGGAGGGGGGGCACAGGGGATTGGGAGGGGGGGAGGAGGAGCAGAGAGGCCACCCACAGCCCGCATAGAAGGGGACACCCCCCGCCGCACAGAAGGGGGAGTCCCCGACCGGCCACCACCAGCCCACAAAGAAGGGGAACCCTTCCCCCCCCCCCGCACAGAAGGGGGATCCCCGCAGGTCCCCACCAGCCCTCATAGAAGGGGAACCCCCCTGCACAGAAGGGGGATCCCTGCAGGCCACCAACAGCCCGCATAGAAGGGGAAACACCCCCCCCCCCCCCCGCACAGAAGGGACACCCAGCCACCCGCCCACACAGAAAGGGGAATTCCGCACACAGCCAGCACATTCTCTGCCCTGCTGGCTGCACAGGGATTCCCCAGGGTGGCTGGTTGCTAGTTCTGCATGCTGGGGGTAGCACAGATCGCTACCCACAGCGTGCTGACAGGCATCCAGCCATCCTGGGGAATCCCTCTGATCAGTAAAAAGTGCAGCGGGCGGTGCAGAGAAACAGGAAATCTCCCTGGCGGCATGGTAGAGCGCAGCTTTTTGCATGTTTTTCCTGGACAAACTCAGCTCGTCCATACCGCCAGGGTGGCTACCAAGATTTATATAATATACAACACATTTATGGATTTTTGCCATATACAAAATGGATCATTTAGAGAGATGGTAGAAGCAGAAAAAAAATATTATTTAAACCGGCCAAATTTTATGAGTGGGAGAATGGGTATAAAGAAAGGCAAAACCTTTGCAATGCTGCTAGGGAGGGATTAAATCCAGAATGTACCATACCATGGCCTATATGCAATTACATTTTTCTCCTTAGTTTTCGCCTAGATTTTTTATCTTCTGTTTAAATGACTTTTCAGCACTCCACAACTGAAAAACTGTCAAAAAGAAGGTGGAAAAAGTACTGGCAATATTATTTTTAGTATTTTCTTGCTTAATGGTGGTTTAAAACGCATTTATTTTCTTGACAAGATTGAAAAATATCACCTAGGAGATAACTCAGGAGAAAAAGTTAATTGCATACAGGCCCATGGGCCATATGCAATTTACATTTTCTCCTAAGTTTTCTCCTAGGAGAATATTTTTCAACTTCTATTTAAAGGGAATCTGAAGTGACAATAAACTTATGATATAATGATTTGTACTGCTAATAAATAAAACATTATTAGCACAGATATGTAGTCTCATATTGTTTCCAGTACAGGAAGAGTTAAGAAACTTCAGTTGTTATCTATGCAGAAGAGCTTCTGTGAGCTCTGTGACTTTATAACGTTGTGGACAGCACTGTCTTTTGAAGCAATTATCTCAAGAGTCTCTCATTGTTTCTGCTTTGTTTATGGTTTTTCTGCAGAGAAAAGTTCAAAGGGTCAGTAGGCTGTTCTGTGAAATCATTTAAAATGCTGAGTGTATTGTGGAAACTGCAATTATTAGAGAATGATGAATTATTATAAAAAAAAGCTATATACCGGAAAATAACAATATGACACTATTTTCTTTGCTACTAATGTTCTATTAATTATCGGTACTACACAACCAATCGATTTTATCAGGAGGGCTTTTTTCCGCCTCAGTGTCACTTTAAAATAGCTCAGCCTTATGCAATTTAAAAAGTACCAAAAAGCAGGTGAAAAAGTACTATAAAAATTATTTTGAGCATTTCCTTGCTTGCTGGTGGTTTTAAAGGTATTTTATTGACAAGTTTGAAAATATCACCAAGGAGAAAACCAAGGAGAAAATGTTAATTGCATATGGGCCCATGTGTCAAAAAATGCTCATACCTACAAATTCTCTCCAAAAGAGCATCATATCAAATGTCTAAGCATTTTAAGCAAGTTCGAATAATTTGGCCAAGCTAAATAAGTTGAATTTTAAGCTTGTTATTGAGAAATTAGTTTCAATAAGCTTTGTGTAGCAGGTGTAATAGGCTTTAATAGGTGATACCTGCTTTCTTAGAGGACCACGATCATACAAAATTGTAAAATGTAAAATACATAAAAACATGTAAATAAAAAGTACATTTCTCCCAGAGTAAAATGAGACATACATTACTTTTCTTGTGTGTTGCAGGAGAAATATGTAGGTGGAGAAATATGTCAGAACTTACAGGACGGGACGACTGTCCCGATGACCCTGCTTTCTACTTGTTGCATGTTAATTCATGGAGTATTAAGAAGTATAAAAAATATGCTCCAGAGGCAACTGCTCAATGCAACCAAGATATTAATTACTAGAAAGTGGAAGACAGGTGATCCCCCAAAAATAGGCGACTGGATTCGGGAAGTAGAGGAAACCATAAATATGGAGGATCTCTCTCTTATGATGCATGGCCAGTCGGAGAGGTTCCGGAAAACGTGGGCTCAATGGATAGTATTTAAAAACACAGAATATTATGTACAAGCCCTGGTTGAATAGGGTATCCTGGACACTTGGTTGACATGGATTTTGGAGATATGGGCCTCTTGGACTCTCTCGGGGTCTTCCTTGGGGGGAGTGGGGAAGGAGAGGTCCTGTGTGTGGGTTTTTTTGTTTTTGTTTTTTGTTTTTCCCTCTTGTTGTTTTGTTGTCTGTACGGGATAGAGAGATGAAGGTTGGTGGTGATGGAATGGGAGTTGGTGTATATGAATTAGATGAACAAAAGTTTGCTTTCTTAAAACAGAAAGAATTTGCGATAATTCAGGTTGGAGTGAGTTTGAGATGTCTCCCAAGGCATCACTGCTGAGTATATGCAAATTAACCATTGTACCATTAGAAGCTAAACACACCTCCAGAACCGCTGGAATGCAACGATGTGTCAGCTTGTTAATTGGTACAGAGCCCTAATAATCCAACATGCATACAGACTGTTTCGGATTGTTTGATCCTTATCAGTGCATGGCATGGATTAATTTGGCTCTATGCAGTAGGGCTTGTAACACCGAGAGGGACAGACTAACCAGCAAGCTCATGGTGACCCAGAACTCATTGGAGTGTGTAAGGGACTACAATGGTCCTAAAAGCCCCCTTACTAAGATGTTAAGAAAAACAAAAGTTTGCTTTCTTAAAACAGAAAGAATTTGCAATAATTCAGGTTGGAGTGAGCTTGGGATGTCTCCCAAGGCATCACTGCTCAATATATGCAAATTAACCATTGTACCCTTAGAAGCTAAACACACCTCCAGAACCGCTGGAATGCAATGATATGTCAGCTTGTTAATTTATACAGAGCCATAATAATCCAACATGCATACAGACTGTTTTGGATTGTTTGATCCTCATCAGTGCATGGCATGGATTAATTTGGCTCTATGCAGTAGGGCTTGTAACACCGAGAGGGACAGACTAACCAGCAAGCTCATGGTGACCCAGAACTCATTGGAGTGTGTAAGGGACTACAATGGTCCTAAAAGCCCCCTTACTAAGATGTTAAGAAAAACAAAAGTTTGCTTTCTTAAAACAGAAAAAAATTGCGATAATTCAGGTTGGAGTGAGCTTGAGATGTCTCCCAAGGCATCACTGCTGAATATATGCAAATTAACCATTGTACCCTTAGAAGCTAAACACACCTCCAGAACCGCTGGAATGCAATGATATGTCAGCTTGTTAATTTGTACAGAGCCATAATAATCCAACATGCATACAGACTGTTTCGGATTTTTTTTTTTTTTTTTTTTGGCCTTTCAGATTAAAATCACTTAAAAACCAGCCATCACGCGGATCTCTCCATCAGGTTGGCAGCGATATTGCCCATCCTTCATAATTAAATCATCATACCGGCCTTTATTAAATCTGTTCACTTTTTATATCAATGAGCTCCATTCTTTTTGTTTCCAACATTCCTGAGCCTTCTCCTCTCCAACACTTTTTTTATCTGCCAAATACACCACATACAATCTCGCCAAGAAAAAATTGCATACTGCTTCCAATGACAACTGCTCCTTCTTGAATACAATTAGATTCCTTGCATCCCACAGAACTTCCTTGAATACAGAAAACACGATCCACCCCTTCCTATCCTTTTCCTTTGCACCCAGTGACACTCCACCCATCACCATTAAAAGAGATGTGCCCCTAACCTCCACCACCACCTCTAAAAAAAACCCCAACTTCCTCCGAAAATCCCTTGCAAAATCACACTCCCAAAAAACGTGATCCACATCTTCTTCCCCTCCGCACCCTTCTCTTGGGCACCTTCCTGAGGGAGTCATACCCCTCCTTTTGCAAAAAACCCTAGTAGGGAGTGCTGATACCAGGGACATCCACACCACATCTTTTTGTCTGTTTGTTGTTCCTTTAATGTTCATTCTTTTCCATATTGTCTCTGCTTGTGCACTTGTCATTCCTTTTATATAACATATTATATCATTTCTTGTGATCCATTTTTTTATGTTCTGTTTATTTATATCCGCCAAGGCTGCTCCTGTCATATTGAAATTGTACAGAATTTCTTTAACCTTTTGATAGCATAGCGTGGTTGTGAATGCAACAGGCTTGCTCAGGTCCTTAGCAACCCATCCCAACTTGTTCCACAACCATCCTCCCAAGTATCTTACAAAATCCTTCACCCTCCCCTCTGACTCCAATACTCTACGGACAGACACCAGATAGTGCAGAGACAAAAAAGAAGCAACATCAGGGAAATCCCAACCACCCAGAGACACACCCTTGTGAACCGTCACCCGTGCCACCCTCTCCATCTTTGAACCCCAGAAGAAGACAAACAACATTCTCTGCACCTCTTGCATCCATCTTTTGCCAGGAGGCAAGACCAAACAGAAGTACAACAACAACGGCAATATCACAGCTTTCACCACCAACACTTTCCCTGAAAAAGACAACTTCCGCAACCTCCACAAGTTCAACTTTCTTACCACTTTCCCTTTCACCTCATCCAAAGTCTTTCTACCTTTCATCTCTGCATCAAACACCACACCCAACACCTTGATCTCCTGACTCACCGGCACTTTCTCCACATTCAAAGGTACAGGCCTCCCGAAGGAAACCAGCTGGGACTTCTCCCAATTCACAGCCATTCCAGACATTCCACAAAACACCTTCACATGCAAATTCACCCTATCAATATCAGCCTGCGACCCACCCACAAATGCCACATCATCCATATAAGCCAAATACTTCACCTGCTCTCCACCACCACCTGGCACAACAAATCCTTTCACCACCTTGTCCCGTTGGACATACCTCAGCAAAGGCTCCACCACACAAATAAAAGCCATAGGCGACAGTGGACACCCCTGCCTGACTCCGGACAAAACGGGGAATGACCTGGACAAAACCCCATTTACCAAGACGTGGCTCGAAATTCCAGTGTAAAAACTTCTAATAACTTTCAGGAGACAATCAGGGACCCCTAATTTTGCCATCACCCCGAACAGGAAGGAGTGTGATACTCTATCAAATGCCTTTTCCAAATCGATACCCTCAATGACCATCGGCGCTTTATTTTCCTGTGAAAAACTTATCATGTCCCTTAACAAAACCAGGTTATCGGCGCTTCTTCGACCGGGGACCGCACAGGTCTGCCCCTCTCCAATCATAGATGCTATCACACTCCTTAACCTGTTTGCGACCAATTTCGCCACTATCTTGTAGTCCACATTCAACAGCGAAATCGGCCTCCAATTTTTTATCAATTTTTTGTCTCCTTTCTTATAAATCAGGGTGATGACTCCCTCCCGCATTGATGGGGACAACCGTCCAGAAGAAAAAACCTCCTGGACCACCTCCACCACTTCCCCACCAATGATAGGCCAGGCCCACCTAAAAAACTCCACTGGGAGCCCGTCCTTCCCTGGAGTCTTGCCTGTTTGCATGGCACCCACTGCCGCCCATACCTCCTCCGTGGCCACCGACTCTTTCAACTGCTGTACCTCCAACGGATCCAAACACTCCTCCAACACCTCATCACAATACTCTTCCATCTCCACATCTGACACAACATTCCCTCCTCCATACAAATCCACATAAAACTTCTGCACCTCTTCCACCACTTCAGAACCAACTACTTCCTTCTCATCCACCACCACTGACTCTAACACATCCCTACTGGACACCACCTTCTTAAAGAAGAACCGGGAGCAAGACTCCCCCTCTTCCAAATCTCTCACTTTCGCCTGATACACAATCCTCTTCCCACGCTCCATCAACATCCCCTTCATTCGCTGTCTTGCCTCCTCCAACTCTTCCTCCACCTCATACCCCCATTCCTTCATCTTCACCAAATACTGCAATCTCACTTTCCACTTCTCTTCCTCCTCTCTCTGCAAACACCTCTTCTCATACGCCAGATTCCTGAAAAAGCCAGAAATCCTCCTCTTTGCCCAATCCCACCATTCTAACAAATCCACAAAACCTCTCTTCCTACACACCCATCCTGCATACTCCACCCTAAATCTTTCAAGTACGTCCACATCCTCCAACAACTCCACATTCAACTTCCAGACTCCCTTCCCAAACACCACTCTCTCCGACGTTTCCAGGGAACAAAGAATGGCTCTGTGATCAGAAAAAGTGACCTGGTGATAAGAGACAGCAGAAACCAACACATACCTAGAAAGTAAAAAGTAATCTATGCGTGACTTAACCGTGCCCGTATCCGAAAAGTAAGTATATTCCCTGTCCCTACTGCCTGCCGCCAAAGCTGCATCCTGCAGTCCAAAATCTGTCACAATCTGGTTGAGGATCCTACTGGTGGAGTCCAGCTTGGTCTCTCCTGACCCCACTCGATCCCCAACCGATCTTATACAGTTCAGATCGCCGGCCACAATGGTCTTAATGCGGCCTGGCAGATTGAACTTGAGCACCTCCAAAAACTCCGCCCTCTCATTTTTGTCTGCAGGAGCGTAACAGTTAAAAAGACGGTACTGGGAACCAAAAAAATCAAAATTCACAACCATCATCCTTCCCGGAATGATGACAGCATGTGACAAAACCTTTATGCCTGGGTTATTAAACAGCACGCCAATGCCCTCATTCCTACTCTGGCAGGCAGGGGACCAGATGGCATTGCCCCCTGCCCATTCCCCAGAGCCTGGTACCGTCTTCAATATACACTCCTGCAGACAAAAAATATCCGCCCTAAAATTTGCAAGGTCCTGCAGGACTGCAGCCCGGCGGTATGAGGAGCCGATCCCCCTCACATTTACAGACAGCAGGGACAGCACCATCACCAAAAGACACCACGTGTTATGCACCCTACACTCAGCCATCATCACTTCTTGGATGCCCTGGGACTCTTCCTTAAGCCCACTGTTGCGGGCTCCTGCTTTCCTTTTCTGTTTTTCTTTCTTTTTTGTTTTTTTGACTCCGCCATATTCCAGTCCTCTGGACCAGAATCTCCAGCAGCACTCGGCCCAGGCGCCTCTGGGTTAATCCTCCTAGATGGTTTAGTGTTTTCCCAGCTAGTGGGTACAGGAGACTGCGTCATGTCAACTTTTAACTCTCCCTCAGAAATGTCACTGACAATACGCATTTTTGCCACATGGGTATCATCACTCTCTGATTCTGTCACAGCCTCTTTTCTTTCTTGATAAGGTAGTGGATAATCACTGTCACTCTCTTCTATCACCACCTCTTTCTCCCCTTCCACCTTCCCAGGGTCTGTTATGTCCATCTCACACTCCTCCTCCTCATTTGCATAACCTCCTCCCACCTCCTCTGACATCATGCTGGCTGATTTCCCTCCTTTATTTGAATTTGGGGAGCTGTTATTTTTGGAGGGAAGTGAGGGAGTCCCCTGCTGGAAACTCCCCACAGCAGTGTCAGTCTTTGTCTTTTTCCCTGCGCTTTTCACAGGGCTAGAATGTGCTGGCAGAGTCTTCTGCGAGAGAGCAGAAGAAGGGGCGGGCTTAGGATTGTGCAGGGGGTCAGCTGACTGCACAGCTGTTTCCCCGCCTGCATTCTTCTTGTTCTCGCCGGCTGAGCCGGCTCCAGGAACTGTGGCACTACTGCTCCCAGCAGACCTGCGGCTACTAGCGTCCATGGCAGGCCGCTGGGGGTCTGTGCAGACATCAGGAACCTCTGCCTGGCTCACGAGAAGCACGGGGGAGGCTTCGGTACTGGTGGCAGGGGTCGGAGAAGCCTCAGCACACTCTCCAGGCTCACGCTGCGGGTCCCGCTCAGTAGAAACTGAGCTTATGACGTCACCAGCGCCAGGGGAATCCCGCTCTGCTGGAGAGCTGGGCACATCTTCGGGGAGCTGCTCCGGGGGGGTCTCCTCCACAATCTCACTCTGCACAGCCCCAGCCTGACTCTCCACAGCGGGGGGACTCGGGGCAACCTCAGTCACAGCACATACATCGGCCTCTCCTGTCCTGCTCGCTGCAGACTTGGCAGCGGCAGCCTTCTTACAGGCAGGACCGGCAGCCTTCTGCACATCAGAGGGAAACTCTGCAGACAGAGGCACGGCGTCCTCTTCACCCCCACTCCCCACAGCATCATCATTTTCATCCATATCCTCACCCAGTTTTCTTTTCTTTATTCGCTGCTGCTTTGGCAACTCCTCTGCCTGCAGCATCTGGGAATCAGTTACTTCATCCACAGGGGGGCCAGGGGGGGTCTCAGCAGCGGTTAGGCCCATATGGACTACACTGGTGCCCTCTCCAGCTGCATCAGTAAGGGGGGTCTCAGTAACAGCCTCAGAGTCCCGGGGCTCCACACGGGGAGCCAGTGACCACCTCCTGCCCCTACCATAAGAACCAGCGGCAGCAGCATACGTGTAAATCCTTGTTTTACCACGCTTTTCACAATCTTTGGCCAAGTGGCCGCCCACACCACAGAGGTCACACACTTTCACCTTCTTGCAGCTGGAGCCAGGGTGCACTGGCTCCTTGCAATGTCTGCACCGCTCCTCCGAGACACAACTTCCAGTTCCATGCCCAAACATATAGCACCTCCGGCAGTAGAGAGGCTGCCCAGGATACGTGACATAACCTCTCTCCCCGGCAATAGAGAAGACAGGGGGTGGGTGAACTACATCATGCCAGCACCCCTCCTGCCTCTTGAACTTCACAATAAACTTCATTTTGCTTCTGTATACTCCTATGTGATTGTATATTTTTTCAGCATAGCTCACATCCTCAAAATATCGCAGCATGAGCAGCCTGACCACATCTGGCTCCACGAAAGGATTGTACATATGCACATAAATCTGTCTCGCCTTTTCATTAAATAATGGCGTGACCGACTCCAACCAATTAACATAATCTTCCCTGCTCTCTCTATAATCTGCCAGCACTTTTAGCGCATCTTCCTCATTATGCATTGTGATATCATAGGCCCCTTGTCCTGGGAAATCTTGTATTGCAAACATCTTGCTCTTATTCAGCTTCAACCCCTCCACCAGTACCTTATCGATGAACGCCTTCGGTCCATGTCTCCTCCAATCCGTCTTTACGACAAAGCGAATTGAGTTCCGCAGTTTTGGCATGCCTCCTCCACCTCCTCCACTCGACGCAGCTGCCATCCTCTCCCCGTTTATCCAGGGCCCCCACAAGGAGGACCCTTAGAATACCCCTCGTGCCAAGTCCAAGTAAATATCCTCCACCTGATCTTCGCCAAAAGTCCTAGAAGCCACAGACTGTTTTGGATTGTTTGATGCTCATCAGTGCATGGCATGGATTAATTTGGCTCTATGCAGTAGGGCTTGTAACACCGAGAGGGACAGACTAACCAGCAAGCTCATGGTGACCCAGAACTCATTGGAGTGTGTAAGGGACTACAATGGTCCTAAAAGCCCCCTTACTAAGATGTTAAGAAAAACAAAAGTTTGCTTTCTTAAAACAGAAAGAATTTGCGATAATTCAGGTTGGAGTGAGTTTGAGATGTCTCCCAAGGCATCACTGCTGAATATATGCAAATTAACCATTAGAATCAGATGAATGATTGTTATGGTATTAGAGATTTAAACCTTGGAGTCCCCTCCTAGTAAGCTGAGGAGAAAAGAGGGAGCCCCAGAGGAAGTAGCATTGTAGCAGAATTAGACTTGGATAGAAATAAATTGAAGAGTTGAAGCAATGCCACAGTTGCCTTTGAGCTATGAGAGAAGATTGGAATGGGGATAATTTATACTCTAGGCATAGAAATGAGGCGAATAAGTAAGAAAGAGTTGGAATCTATACTTGTTGCAATAAGTAAAGGTTCTTTTTATTACTGAAAGATGAAATTATGTGTACAATTTTGGATAAGAACATTTTGAAAAATAAAAATTATGTAAAAAAAAAAAAAACGTACAGGTTTTTGACTAGCCCATCTCCTCATAGGGGATTCTCAGGGTGTTCTTTTATTTTCAAAAGCACTTTGAACGTCAGTTGCTCAGTCCAACTGCCAGAATAGTGTGCAAACAGGCAGGGGGTAGCCTGTATCTTTGTATAGATCTTTTCCAGGGAGTGCTTTTAGTCAAAAGCCTGTCAGTTCTGTCAGATTTCTACGAACTACTGTAAGTGACAGCAATATAGGAGAAAAGTAATTTATAACTCAATTTACTCTGGAAGAAACATACTTCTTATTTGTATGTGTTTACATGTATTTTAAATTTACATTTTTTTTGCGGTAGTGGTCCTTTAAAGACTGCCAGTATTTCATACAAGAAAAGGAAAAGTACGGAAGATGGTAATGTACCTCTTATTTCAGCAGTTCCTCTGTGGGAACTTCATAACTGGGATGAGCAATTTAGTGCAGTGATTTGGGATTCTCTTATTGTACATAAGGGGTCCTGCTCTGTGTGCAGGTTAAATTTCCTAGGGAGAAAAACAATCTCTGGATTCAACTGATGGGTAGGGATGACAATGCTTAGGAGAACTCATTGAGAAGCATGTGATCAACTTGATCCGCTGATAGATTTGCAAGGTTCTGATTTGCTGTTATGACTTCCTGTTGTAACCCATGATCATGACCAGCAAATCAGAGCCTTACAAATCTATCAGCTGATCAAACTGATCACATGCTTCTCCATGAGTTCTCCTAAGATTTCCATCCCTACTGGTGGGTAGGACAATCAGGTGTGATCATGTGACACCTCAAGTAGAAGGAAGATACCAGACTGATTTTTCTGCATTACAGTACTATAGTCCTTATTCAATTCACTTTGTCTGCTAAGTTTTCATCTTCTGTTTAAAATAACGTTTTTTGCACTCTGCAATTAAAATAAATATGTAGGTGGAAAAATACAGTCACAACCACTCTGAGTATTTTCTTGTTTGCTGGTGTCTTAAAATGAATTTTATTAATAAGGAGTGTAAATATCGACTGGGAAAAAAATTAGTAGAAAAAGTGAATTGAAGGGTCCCTGGCCCATATGCTTTTTTCCCCTAGGTGCTATTTAAAAACTTGTCAATAAAATGCCTTTTATACCACCAAGAAGCAAAAAAATTACTCAATATAATTTTGATAGTACTTTTTAACCAACTTTGTGGTACTTGTTCATTGTAAAGTGCTGAAAAGTTAATGATCTCCTACAAGAAAACTCAGGAGAAAAAGTTAATTGCGTATGACCCCATGGCCCATATGCAATTTACTTTTTCTTCTAGGTGATGTTTTCAAATGTGTCTATAAAATGTCTTTTAAACCACCAGCAAGCAAGAAAATACTCAAAATAATGTTGGTAGTACTTATTCTTCTACTTTTTGGTACTTTTTCAATTGCAAAGTGCTAAAAAGTTATTTTAAATAGAAGATAAAACATTATCACCCAGGAGAAAACTCAGGAGAAAAAGTGAATTGCATCTGGGCCCATGTGTTTTTATAGGAGGAGGCAAGTTTCACAGACAGTAGGTGCTGAGCAGTTATAAGACCTCCGTCTGCTAACTGGAAACTATTAAGGCACTAGAGAACTTAGAGGACAGAACAAAAAGGCATAAATAATGCACGCCCATCCAAAGCTAAAAATGGTACAAATACTTTATTTTAAGACAGCATACAAATTGCATTAAAGAGGAACTCTAACCAAGGACTGAACTTCATTTTAATCAGAAGCCAATATCCCCTTTCCCACGAGAAATATTTTCCTTTTCTCAAATAGAGCATCATGGGGGTCAGTATAGCTGATATTGTCGTGAGCCCCCTCCCACAGTGTGATGTCATGACCAAGGTCCTGACAGTTTGCGGTCTGTGTGTGGACCTTGTTGCATTTTTTCAACTGCCAAGCTAGCAATATCTCCCTGTGTGCATAGAACTCTCAGACATGAACATTACGTACGTCCCCCCATGTTACATTTCAGAATGTAAAAATGTAAATCTATAAATGAATATTGTAAAAAAAAAAAAAAAAAAAAATTTATTAATTACGTTATTTTCACGACAGTACCTCTTTAAAGACAATGGGCCGATCCAATTCCCTTTTTCTCACAGATTATTTTTTAACATCTTATCAATGCAAAGTGCTGGAAAGTTATTTTAAACAGAAGATGAAATATGTTCACTAGGAGAAAACTTATCTCTTAGGAGATAATTGTTCAGCATTTTGCAATTGAAAAAGTGCTATCAAAATTATTTTGAGTATTTTCTTGTTTGCTGGTGATTTAAAATGCATTTTATTTACACATTGTTAAAACATCACTTAAGAGAAAAACTCTGGAGTAAGGTACTTTTCACACTTCATCCCAACGTCATGCAATTATTATGTCTATGGTGCGCTCACATTGTTGCATCAGAGGTGCGGTGCAGCAGATTCCATCGGAATAACAGCATGCAATGTTGCAGTGAAGCATACGTTCAATGTGCAGTAAGCTTCACTGTAAGCTTTGCATCGCACGGGTGAGGCGATTTATTGACACCACTGCGTTGGAATTTGAGCACAACATGCACAGTGTGAAAGGGAGCCAAAGATGTAATTGCATATGGGCCTATGAGGGGTGGTCACATTATGAGCGATTTTGCTTCTTTTTAAGCGCTGGCAATTTTAAAAATCGCCTCTTGCACACTACATGAGATTCCGATTTTGGATTCCGATTTAAAAACGTACTGCATGCTGCTAAGATTTTTAATCGGAATCCAAAATCGGACGTATAAAAAATCAGAAACATGTGTAGTGTGCAAGAAACCTAAAAGAGCTTGTGCAATGTTAGCTTATGTGAGTATTCTCATGTAAGCGATGAGCTTTCTATCCAATTGCAAACATGGCTCCTCCACCATTTTCAGAACGTTTGTGATTCAATAGAAAGTATAGCAAAATCGCTAAGCGCTTGAAAAAGCGATTTGCTGAGCGCTTTAATGAATAAATACATTGTATTTATTCATTTCCAGGTCAAAGAGTTCACTTCCTACTTGATGTCAGGAAGTGAAAAAAACATCGCTACACAAAGGCGCTTAGAAAAAACATGAAAATCGCTCTGAAAGCACTTAGAAAAGCGCTTACAAAATCGCTAACAAAATTGCTCAGCGCTTGAGATTGCGCTGGCAATTTATAATGTGAACTACCGTAGGCCTGACTGACAAATTTACATGTGTCCTGCATCTTGCTCATGCAAATATAGATGGAAGTTCATCCCCTGCTAGAGTGAAAACTGCAGCTGATTCTGCATGTTTGTGATATTCTGGAGGGAAGTATATCCAAAATGTTGAGACAGTAATGGCCCAATCGCAGCCACCTGCCTTATATGGTGACAATGTAAATCCACTTGTAAATCCACTCCAAGTGCTGTTACAACAACTGTAGGAGACTGTTCCTGACCCAATGGCAGCATCCACAATGGGTATGTAAGGAGGCTGCATAGATGGCATTGCATCACCTGTACTGCATGTTGCTGCTGGACACTTATTTCAAGGTCTCCTTAGGTAGCATTTCATGTTGGTAGTTTAAAAGCACAAAAGTGTTTTAACATTTTTCAGTCATAGTCTGTTGGCAAACACTTTTCACTAAGATCAGTATACTAACACTATCTGGGAGTTACATTAATATGTCTTTTCGTTCTAATATATATAGCAGCGTTTGTCAATTTATGATATTCCCAATTGTGATAATTTGCCCTTTCTAGGTTCTACCTACAAGCTGGTTTGTTACTTTACAAACTGGTCACAGTATCGGCCAGAACCTGCAAAGTTCATGCCAAGGAATATTGACCCGCAGCTCTGCACTCATCTCATATATGCCTTTGCCACCATAAGTGAGCACAAGATTGCGCCATACGAGTGGAATGACGATGTCCTCTACAAGCAGTTCAATGACCTAAAGCAAGAGTTAGTATCACAAACCTTTTCAACATCATTCTAAATTCATTTACCTATCTTGATCATTAAACAAACATGTAATTCTTATCTATATTTAGGAAGAGGGGGAAAAAACAGATACTTACCTAAGGAGAGGGAAGGCTCTGAGTCCTATAGAGCCTTCCTGTTCTCCTCACGATGTCCTTGTTCCCCCACTGGCTCCGCCGTTTGGATCTCCCGCTGCGAGAGACTTTTTTGAAGTCTGCGGACTCACTCTGGCTCCTGAAGACCGGTGGCGCTGGAAGCTCGAGTGCTTCCGAAGACTCCTGGAGCCAGCCCAATGCGGAAGAGAGCAGTCTGCGACCCATGGGTCGTGGACTGCTAACAGGGGGTCCTGCGGGGGAACGCGAGGACCGTGAGGCGATCGGGAAGGCTCTATAGGACCCAGAGCCTTCCCTCACCTTAGCAGAGTATCTGTTTTTTCCCCCCTTCACCTTTAATACGATGTATGTCCTTTACTATTGTAAATTAATTTATTAAAAAAAAAAAAGTTATATAATTATAACTGCCAATCACTTCTCTAGATACTTTGAATAGATACTTCTCTAGATACTTTGAATAGTGGCAATCATTAACAAACTGTTTCCCATCCCATCCCCTTCTTGCACCTCTGACACTGTAGTTGCCATTGGCAGGTTTTGGTCTGCTGTATCAATTGCTCTGTATAGAGTGCTTGGGGGGCCCCATTGTAAAACTTGCATCGGGGCCCACAGCTCCTTAGCTATGCCACTGCTGGTAAGCTAAAAGTCTTTTTAAAGAGACTATGTAACAAAATGTTCAGCCTTATTTCTTCTATCCTATAAATTCCTATACCTGTTCTAATGTGGTCTGTCTTACTGCAGCCTTTTCTAGATGCACTGTCTCTGTAATATATCTAATCTTCTTTTCTTTGTCAAGCTTTTTCGACCCAGAGAGGAAGGAGCTGCCTCTGTTGTAATGAATACAAGTTATGCACGCCCCCTGCAGGCTCTGTGTGCTTTGTTTACTTCTCACAGACAGCGTCTCTGCTCTCAGTTTCAGCTTGTCTGTGATGCAGTTTGTGAGGCTGAGGGGATAGGGAGCTGCCTACCACATGCTGAGAAACTGTGATAATCCCAGACTGGAGTGCAGATGATTCACTATGTAATGAAAACTTGTAGTACACTGTAACATGATTATATATATATATATATATATATATATATATATATATATATATATATATATATATATATATATATTAGTTGTGTATATATATATATATATATATATATATATATATATATATATATATATATATTTGTAAACACTGCCTAAAACTGGCGATTAAAGGCCAGGATCGCGGCAGGGAGCGGCGGAAACGGCAAAGAGGGATCCAGGAAATCACAGTGATTCGATTGGTATGTTTTTTATTGTATAAATCGGACAGTACAGATTCTCTTTGAATATATTTAATAGAAAATTATTTTACATTATGAACAAATACTCTACACATAGGTGGAGAGGGAGCTAGAGTTCTCAGCTGATTCCTCAGTGCACACACAGCATGTGGCCTTCAGTTATTTGTTACAAAGTCAGCAATGATAGAGTTTATGGATATTCACCTGGGGGTTGCCCTGAAGTGCGGAGGAAGGGGATCATTGTTTGCCAGAGAGGAGGTGGAAAGCCAGGTAACCCTAAAGAATTTCGACCCTCTGTGGTGGGTAGTAATAAGGGAAGTGAGTACATCACCAAACGGTGTAATGGAGGTGAATGTGTGAACTGAAAGCAAGAGGATTGATGAGCAAAGAAGGCTCCGCAAACCAAGACAGGTTGAAGTGAAAAAGACTGAATATTTTATTCGAAAAAATCCACAGACAATGCAATAAAATCACAGGATCAACTCACGCGTATCGGGCCTACCATCTGCCCTTAATCGTAGTTAAAAGTGAACCTGTACAGGAGGAAATTTATATGAGACCAGGGGGGAGAAAACTCCACCCCCGGAAACACACAAATTGCCTCTTAAAGAGACATACATCCACAAAAGATACAATATAAAAAAACACAATAATAGCATTGAGAATATCGTATAAAAGATGTAAAATGTTACCACTGAAGAAATACAAAGTTAAATATAAATATAAACAAGAAAAGAGAGGGCAGCAATTGCGGTACATACAGATTGCTAGGTAAGCACAGTATATATAATCAAATAATAATATTATATATACTGTGCTTACCTAGCAATCTGTATGTACCGCAACATTTTTTTAAAAACATTTTAACACTCTATGGAGTGGATGCTTGTACTTCAACTGGGACATTGACTGGCATTTATTCATTCAGAAAGCAAAAACATTGTACTGTATACTATCACTAAGTATGAATAAAAGTAAAGCCTTTACCACCCACCAAATATAACTGTGTTTTTATTGGCAATAAAGGCCTCAATTCACTAAGCATTACCACACTCGGTAATGTAGAAAACAGCTGATTTTACTGATCACCTTCCCAAATACCAATTCACTAAACCTATTACTGCACTGAAAAAAAAAAAATTACCGACTAGTGAGGTAAATTACCAACTTGTGCTGTAAATACCTCAAGAAATGGCAATAAATTGCAATTCACAGAGATTAAAGCATTCAGTAAATCAAGTAAAAGTGTTCGGTATTTATATCCAGCTCTAACCAGCTGGTAACTCACAATCTCCATGCGGTAAAAGTTGAAAGATGTAGAGAGAGCGAGAGCCAGACAGCCAATAGGGAGGGCCACACATGTTCCCATTCACCGATCAGTGCTCGGCAGGACGACAACAATGGCGGTGCGCATGTGCATGGTGCACGATAATAAGGAAGAATACATATTTACATTCCTGGAGCTGAAGTAAAGTTTTCAGGGGCATATATACAGTATCCAATACAACCAAGCCCGGATTTACGACACAGGAGCCTATAGGCACACATGTCTGGCACCCTAGACATCACCTTCCATGAACCTACAAACCTACGCTGAACTGTACCGCAAGTGTGCTGGCTGTCCCAGCTGTCCCTTCTCCCTTACATCCTTTGCCCGTCATAGGTAGCTACAGGTGCCCCTTAGTAGTAGACAGAGGTACCCTTAGTATTACATTGACCCTGACTGAAGGGTGATCTCGTCAGTGGAATGCTGAGAGCTGGGTGAGTAACCTTAATTTATTCTCTGCTCAGCGCTCTGCATAGAGAAGGAGGAAGGAAGGCAGGTGGGGAGGGAAGTGAGCCGCCTTTCCATCATCAGGCGCCTGTAGGCACATGCCTACAGTGCCTTATGGTAAATCCGGCCCTGAATACAGCAAAAAGCAAGTGCTTAAATTATCGCTGGAGTCTGCACCAGTTAATAAATATTTTGTTATTTGAAATAATTTTACATTCAATATCCTGCTCTTTTTTTTTTTTTATAGGAATCCAAAGTTGGTGACACTGTTGGCAGTTGGTGGCTGGAACTTTGGTACACAGAAGTGGGTCTATTAATGAAACACATTTCTACTGTTCTACTGTTTATTTATCACCCAACATATATTTAATCAACCATTTCCCCTATTTGCATTGTGTTTCCATCTTAGGTTCACAGATATGGTTGCATCTCCTGCTAACCGTAAAATATTCATTGATTCTGTTATTGCGTATCTTCGAAAATATGACTTTGATGGCATTGACCTTGACTTTGAGTACCCAGGATCTCGAGGCAGCCCACTGGAGGATAAGCAGAGATTTACTATTCTGATACAGGTAGAGGAATATAGAATTACTGACAAGTAGTGGGGGCAGGAGGGGGCAGTAGATCAACAGGTGAACATTTATCAACTGTCATGGAACTACACTGCATAAGCACCAAAATACCGGCTGAACAGGCACTAATGGTGGCCACACACCACATACAGATTTTAATGAAAATGAAATGACTGCTGCAAAATAATCAATGCTTGAATGCTTTAAAATAATCTATTTCAATAGATTTGGTTAAATGATAATATTTTGTTCAAATAGACTGCAGATATTCATTCATACCTAGATATCGCTTAATCCTGAGAGAGGACAGGTCTAATCTCCTCACCTGCATCTACAGTGGTTGCCTAAGAGGTAACCCATGTTTGTGAGTATATTCATCTCACACTTACATTTATCCACGGTTTCCAATACGTACTACACTATATTGGGCTCTCGGTGTTTCTTATTTATTCATACCTAGATGATGATGATATTTTATTTAGCAAAAGGCAAAGTTCAGGGAAAAGACGGAGTTTAGGGTAGCACTTGGGAAGAAGACACACACCACACACCACACAACACACACACACACACACACACACACACACACACACACACACACACACACACACACACACACACACACACACACACACACACACACACACACACACACACACACACACACACACACACACACACACACACACACACACACACACACACACACACACACACACACACACACACACACACACACACACACACACACACACACACACACACACCCCTAGAACTGGGACTGCTTGAGCAGATGTGCCTACTTGAGTTGAGCTTTAAACTGACACAGAAGTGAAGAAAAAAAAAAAGCTTATGATATAATGAATTGTATGTGGAGTACGGATAGTTAATAGCAAAGAAAATAGTCTCATATTTTTATTTTCAGCTATATAGTTTTTTTTTTGTTTTTTTTTATAACATTGCATTAGTTTGTCATATTTGCAGTATACAAACTACACTCTGTATTCTACATCAATTGAACTTCCCTGCAGTTAAACCTTATCTGAAGCTGTCTTTCAATGTTTCTTTGATTTATAAGGGCTTCAGAAAACAGCACTGTCTTCCACCCAAGTTGGGCCAGAAAGCTGAGAGAAGCTCTTTTGCATAGAGAACAACTAAAGTTCCTTTACTTTTCCTGTACTGGAAAACAATATGAGACTATTTCTTTGCTACTTATGTTCTATTTCTTAGCTTTACTACACACACAATTCATTATCTTATAAGTTTATTTTCACGTCAGATTCCCTTTAAATTCCTAGTTCCTCCTCCGGGATAGTCTATGGTTAGAAAAGATGAATAGGGCATTATGCCATAGCTCACACAATTGTTATATGTGATGCAGCATTACCAAGAAAAAGTCAGTCAGTCACATGACCCATGCATCTGTACAGAAAGTGTTGAGCCGGTGGCAGGGTTGGAGTTTCATCCTCTGCAGAGAGCCATAATCTGATCCCACCCACTTCTTCCCTCTGTTCCCTTCTGTTGAGCATAGATAGGAGGCGGAGAGAATCAGCATTGTGTTCAAAGGGAAAGACTAGCCGGTCTCCCCTTCAGCTCCTCCTTTGTGGGTGATGATAGGATTAGGGGAGGAGTTTGGTCACAACACAGAATACTGATTAGTCTAAAGGTGGCCACACACCATAAAATTTTTAAAATATCTGTTCAATTCAAGAATTGCAATAATCTGTTCTGACTGATCGTAACATTTCAAAAATATGACCAATGTACCACACACCTATGTTCAATTTTTCCCCAATTATGATAAAAATGATTGGAAAGTCTTAGAAAATTGCTAGGGTGTGTATATTGCTAAATTTACAATCTAACACACACCATACAATCTTTAGAAAAATTGAAGAAATATTTCCAACATTCCGGATTGATAAAAAACACGGGAAATTCGATCGGTTTTTCAGTTGAATGAAAAAAAAAAGGCTTTCGATGTTTTCAGGTGATCCGATCATACTTATCGAATTGCTGTAAAATCGGATCATTTTATTGTATCGTGTGTAGTTACCTTAAGGGTGGCCACAAACAATCCAATCTTTTTCATCCAATCTTACCAAATTTATGTAGTATACTCTTCTACTACATACATTTGGTAAGATTGGATGAAAAAGATTGGATTGAATGGATACTATAGTCAATTCCCTTATATTACATAGAAATGGTAAGATTGGATGAAAAAGATTGGACCGTTAGTGGTCACCTTAACCACTTGCCGACCGCACGCTTATACCGTGCGTCGGCAAAGTGGCAGCTGCAGGACCAGCGACGCAGTACTGCGTCGCCAGCTGCAGGCTGATTAATCAGGAAGCAGCCGCTCGTGCGAGCGGCTGCTTCCTGTCAATTCACGGCGGGGGGCTCCGTGAATAGCCTGCGGGCCGCCGATGGCGGCTCGCAGGCTAAATGTAAACACAAGCGGAAATAATCCGCTTTGTTTACATTTGTACGGCGCTGCTGCGCAGCAGCGCCGTAAGGCAGATCGGCGATCCCCGGCCAATCAGCGGCCGGGGATCGCCGCCATGTGACAGGGGACGTCCTGTCACTGGCTGCACAGGACGGATAGCGTCCTGTGCAGCCCAGATCTCCCGGGGGAGCAGGTAGGAGAGGGAGGGGGGAGAATGTCGCCGCGAGGGGGGGGCTTTGAGGTGCCCCCCCCGCAACATGCCTGCAGGTGGGAGCGATCAGACCCCCCCTGCACATCATCCCCCTAGTGGGGAAAAAAAGGGGGGCGATCTGATCGCTCTGTGTGGCCGCGGATCTGTGCTGGGGGCTGCAGAGCCCACCCAGCACAGATCCAAACAAACAGCGCTGGTCCTTAAGGGGGGGTAAAGGGTGGGTCCTCAAGTGGTTAAGCAAGTTGCATACATTGTTCACAAAGAACGTCAACAGTTTAAAGGACAACTGAAGTGAGAAATATATGGAGGCTGCCATATTTATTTCCTTTTATACAATACCAGTTGCCTGGCAGTCCTGATGGTCTATAAGGATGCAGTAGTGTTTGAATAATGCCAGAAACAAACATGAAGATAATCTTTCAGCTCTGACAATAATGTCAGAAACACTTGATCTGCTGCATACTTTTTCAGGGTTTATGGCTAAAAGTATTAGAGGCAGAGGACCAGCAGGATAGCCAGGCAACTGGTGTTGCTTAAAAGGAAATACATATGGCAGCTTCCATATCACTCTTGCTTCAGTTGCCCTGTAAACTGGCTGGTAGCCAGGTAGTAAAAATAATACTGCAAACATGAGTTGTGTGCAAAACATACAATTATTATATATAGTATTATTCCACTCAATATGCATTATAAACACTTTAAATACAAAATAAAGATTGGGCCTGATGTTGTACAGAGAGGGTGTTTTACTTTCCTGTTCTTATTTCAAACAATCAGGCTCTGTTCCCACTTGAGCTGAGAAGAGATATTTTTGTCCCTTCTCTGCTCAGTGCAAAACTGATAGTGAACGTCTTCTATTTTATAAACTGGAGCTGTTCACACCTGTCACTCTGCGATGGATCAGTTGTAATAATAATGTATTTTTGTTTCATTCTATTGAACTTAATTGGGTATTTAAAGAAAAAACAGTCAATGTAAAGTTTTCTCTGCATACAGCATCAGGTCTGTTGTGTTAGGTATATTGGAGGAAAGCCAGTGTGAGAAGGTGATGTAAGTTTGTTCACATTTGTCTTTCTCAGGAAATGCTAGCTGCTTTTACTGCTGAAGCAAAAGCCAAAGGTGTTCCCCGTCTCCTGATCACAGCAGCCGTGTCTGCAGGAAAAGGAACCATCGACGCTGGATATGAGATTGCAAAGATTGGAAAGTGAGTTGAGGAACTGAAATCTTGCTGAAAAGAGATGAGCTTGAAATCCAACTTTCTAGGCAAATTTCAACTAATTAGATACTGACCCAATCAAACCCATTGTTTGATAGCTTATTAATTGGGTGCCAGCTAAATGATTAGCAGCTACTGCGTAGCTATTAGCGATATTTCCAATTTATGGAAATTTTCAGAGAAACATGCATATCAGGAGTCACATTTAAATTGCAGAGGCATATTATTTGCAGTGTTTTGCAGAGCGTATGGAACAGTTCACATTTATGTGTCTCTTCTTGAGCTTCTCAGTCAAGTTGTCTCCACTATGATATTCAGCCAAGATAAAAGGGCACAAACCGAGAGCCCAAATAGTGTGTCACTGTATTAATGGTTGGTAAAGTAAGTATTAGGATTTATACTCACAAGTATGGGTTACCACCAGAGCAACCACTAGATAGGCAAATGGGGAAGTTTTCCTGTCCCCACTCAGGCTAAGAAGTCACTCTCTATAGAAAGGAAAAGGGTGAGACACACACCTATCCACCAGGTGGATAATCAGTCGTATTCAATTTACAAAGGCGCCAAAAGCAGAGTAAAATATTTAAAACCAGGTTAAAAATGGGGGGTAGTGGACTTACCTCCCCATAGATGACATGATCATGTATTCATGAAAGAAGTATAACATTTATTTTTTACTCCAATAAAGCTGCAACGCGTTTCACGGGTCCAACGCCCGCTTCCTCAGGCAAAGTATAAACAGGAGTAACTAAAAACGTAAAACATACAGGACCATATATAAGACTATATATAAGACAGTTGGAACTGTGTCTTATGCTCCTTGTCACCTCCTTTCAACCAAAAAGATGGCTGTTCACATGACAAAGATGGCAGCACCCATGAATCACAAACATTTGCCTGTTCTTTTAAAACAGGGTGGGTAAAAAATTATATTACCTATCTATTCTAATTAACATAAATAATGTAACTTAATGACAGTATGTTTGTTTAGGCTGAAGTTCCCCTTTAACAGGTGGAGCCTAAAAAGAATCAGGGAACATATCTGTTCTGTTTCGAATTCCCGCTTTATGTGTGAGGCATACTCCAGAAGACCCAGTCTGTATAGCAGTACAACTCCACACTGATTTAGAAACCTCCACAGGCAGTTTACTCGATGAAATAATGACTCCAAGTATAATCTGTAGTATCTTTACTTGCGTTGAAAGCATACAAAGATGTTTTTTAGAGCATATTCATAGGTAAAAATATGATGCGACTACAAGCACAGCAGGATCTCCTCACTAACTGAACTCAACTGTTGCAGAAACATCTAGACAAGGCTGTTGAGCAGGGAGTTACAGTTGGGAAATGCTAAATAACTAAATCTTGCAGGGGGACTGGAATATACTAATACAAAGAATATAAATAATGTTAAATAACATTAAAGGAGGCTGTTGTGACAGCACACTCCCCGCTTGGTATCGGTAGATACCACTATATATAATACAATTTAACATTGAAAACTATATGTATAATTAAGACTTGTAGAGAAGAGAGAAAACATAAAACATAAACATTAATTCTTGAATGCAGATCTTTGAAGAATCTTCCATCACTGGAGAAAGGATGTAACTCAGTAGACTCGAAGGCATATCAGGCTGTTCCCTTAGATCGAGTAGATAAGACATCTTTATTTGAAGGCAGGAGTAAGACTGTCTCCGTGATGGGTCTAAACAAAGTCTTAACACTACCATTTCTTGCTGTCTTCACTTTCACCTTGCGAACCTTTCCATCATCGCTAGTGATTGCCTTTATAAAGTGATCATTCATATCGGGTTTGTTCTTCAGAATTTTTTTAAGTGAAGTTAGCCTAGAAATAACTTGTTTCTTGTTATTTGGAAGCCTAATTCTTGGTGAACTAAACGGTAAAGGAGCTACCCAACTTTTAGTTTCATCCTTGAAGAATTCATTATTCAAGATGTTTATGAACTCTTTATCCTCAATGGAAGGAACTGTCTTATTGTCATCACGAGTTATTTGGAATATAGTGTCACCAGAGTCTTGATGAGAACTGTTCTTACAACTGATTTGCTTTTGTACATCGCATGAAGTCTTTAAACTGAAACTCTCCTGAACTTGAAAGTTAAAAGGATGTTTAAGTGAATGAAAGGTGCATTCAGATTCTTTGATGCTGGTCTTGCATGAGAACACATCATAAGACTCTTGAAATGTATTTAAGCAAACATCTCCTATTATGACCCATCCAAAATCTAGTTTCTGTGCATAAGGGGCATCATTTGGTCCATTGCATTGTTGTCGCACCTTATGGACTCTTGGGATATCTCTGCCTAAAAGAAGGAGAATCTTTGCATCATCATCAAGCGGTGGAATGTAACTGGCTATGTGTTTTATATGAGGATGATAAAGAGCCGCTTCTGGTGTAGGGATCTCTTCTCGATTGTTTGGCAACTGGTCACATTCGATAAGTGTTGGAAGTGGAAATTCTGTGCTTCCATACTCAGATGCTACCACAAAACCATGTGCTCTTCTTCCAGATACCTTAGCCAGACCTGAGCAAGTTTGTAAAATGTAGGGCCAGGTTTCTCCTTGAATATTGAATACGTTGAAGAATTCTGGACTTGCTAATGAACGATTGCTCTGGTCGTCAAGGATAGCATACATCTTCACTGCGCTCTGTGGTCGTCCTTCTGGATATACCTTGACCAGACATATTTTACTGCATGACTTTCTGTGGAATCCTTCTTCACATACCTCAGTACATTTTGTGGATAGAGATGCTGTCATTTCCTCAGTACTCTCCCCGCCATAACTTGGTGTAGTCTTTGAGGCTTGAGCAGTTTGAAGCACTTCTTTGGGAGTACCAGGATGATAAGCCGTTATGTGTTTATCACTGTTGCAGTCAAAACATTTGAGAGGAACTTTACAGTCTTTAGCAAAGTGGTCTGTAGATGCACAACATCTATAACAAATATCGTGTTCTCTGAGGAAAGACTTGCGCTCTTCAAAGGGCATTTGTTTAAACACACGACAATTTCTAAGAGGGTGTGGCTTGTTATGAATAGGACATTGATACCTAGGATCATTTTCCTTGACTTGCTGTGGTTTAAAATCAGAGTCTTGAGAACTTGAGAAGATTCCAGTCTTCTTAACATAGACAGAGTTCCGTGAGTCCTTAAACTTGCCTTGAGTATCGCAATTTAAAGATGTTGAAGGAAGAACTGTAGTATCAAAAAATAAAAAGCTTGGGTCATTCTTTACAGTAGCTATGTCTCTAATGAATTTGGAGAAAAAAGAAAAAGGTGGAAAGGATACTTTATAGTCCTGTTTATATTTAGATCCTTTCTTTGCCCATTCACTCTGAATATTCGGTGGCAACTTCTGTACAATTGGGTTTACACCATGAGCTGTATCCAAGTAGACAAGACCTGGAAGGTGTGGGTCTGCCTTGGCTCTTTCTACTTCAAGAAGAAGGTCGCTTAATTCTTGAAACTTGTGGTTGTCCTTGTTAGACAGTTTTGGGAAGTTTCGAAGTCTCTTGAATAAGGCAAGCTCAATAGCTTCAGAACATCCATAAACTCTCTCTAATCTCTCCCAAACTATGTTAAGACCCGTTGCTGGATCATCGCAATGAACAGATTTCAGTCTTTTAACTTGTTCTGATGACTGCGGTCCCAACCATTTGATAAGTAGGTCAAGTTCTCCTATAGGTTCAATCTCCAGGTTCTGGATTATAGTCTTGAATGTAGCTCGCCAACCTCTGTAGTTTTCTGGTTGATCATCAAATTTCGTTAGTCCAGAGTTAAGAAGCTCTCGGCGAATCATATACTTGCCAACTTCTTCCATTTCAGACTTTTCTGATTTTATTTCTGTACGTGGAAATGCGTCACCACTGCAGACAGTATGTGGCTTGTGCTGTTCCAGTGGTGATGTAGAGAATGGAGATGCAGATGCGTTTACTCCAGGCGAGGGTTTGATCTGTGTGATGTTTGGAGCATGGGAGCTTGAAAAAGACTGTGTTATGAGATTCATGGGATTTGTTCCAATTGGTTGTGATATTTCTTTGTGATTATATCTTGCTGAGGTCTGACAAGGTGTATAGATTTGTTCTCTTGGACTTGTAGTGTTGGACAGCATAGCAGAATCCTTCAAAGGTACAGTGTTAAACTGAGATTCATGTGTTAACGATATGCATTCTGGCTGTTTACTTGCTGAACAGGTAGGTGCAGAGACTTCAGCTGTAAGTAGGGGAGTATATCCATTGTTCTGGTTCAGAACAAATTGCAAAGTTCGTTTAGCAGGATCGTCAGCAGACTTTAGGCTAGGGTAATTAATTCCTTCTTCCTCTTCCACAGCTTGTTCGAAGACCTTTAACCTTGCTAGAGCTGCTGCTTCTTCTCTTTTCTTTTGCAGAAGTTCTAACTGGGCCTCTGTCTCTGCCTGCACACGTGTTGCTTCTGCCTGCACACGTGTTGCTTCTGCCTGTGCTTCTGCCTGCACACGTGTTGCTTCTGCCTGTGCTTCTGCCTGCACACGTGTTGCTTCTGCCTGCACACGTGTTGCTTCTGCCTGTGCTTCTGCCTGCGCACGTGTTGCTTCTGCCTGTGCTTCTGCCTGCACACGTGTTGCTTCTGCCTGTTTGCGTGCTGCTTCCGCCTGTTTGCGTGCTGCGTCCGCTTTAAGAGTCGATTCTTGTTCAAAGCAATAAGATTGTGCTTTCGCAGCCTCTGCTTCTGCACGGGCTTTGACTAACTGAATGCTTAATGCTGACCTCTGGGAGAGTGACTGCAGCGATTTGCTTGATCTAGTAAATCTGTGAGAGGTTGCTTGCACTGACAGTTTTTTTGAGTGTCTAGAAGAAATAGAGGTACAGGATGTAGTTTCGATCAAATTTGCTATCCTATTCTCTAACTGTAACTTCGCTTCCATAAACGCAACATGTCTTTGTTGATCAGCGGTGGTAAAGTCATCCAACTCTTTTGACGCTTGTTCTGTACTAACTTGCGATAGAAAGGAAGAATATTTTTCAGAGAGTTTCCTGTAATTTTCATATGTCTTCTTAAGTCTTGTAAGTGCATTGTTTAATTGCTCTCCATTACTGCCAGTCTTCTCAATATCAGATATGTGTTGCAGCGTTTTTATCCACAATTCAGACAGACTATGGAACATTCCTTCACTTTCTGCTTCATACCTCTCTCTTGCCTTTAGAGAAAGATGTATTGACCGCCTTGGTCTCTCAGGTAGTACAACATGTTTATCTGAATCATCTTGACCGAGCATTAATTCATCTTCCATGTTAATAGAATGCGCAGAAATAGACATGCTCTATGGTTGCAGATATGATGCTTATGAATCTTATCACTGGGTGATTTTTTTTTTTTTTTTTTTTTTTTTTTAAACTTAATAGCGATAGTCCCAAACAGAAGAAATGTACAATTTCTGAAGCAGTCTGTACTCACTGTATTCACTGTAGGAAGGCAGACAGGCAATTCTTGTACTTTTTGCTGAACGTCTATTTACTCTTTGTAGACTTGTGTTTGAGGTGTAGCTAGGTAATCCTTTATCGTATTGCAGATCAGTCCTTTACTGATGAGATGACAGGAAATCCCATTACCTTCTTGCAGATATCATATTTTTACTGTTCTGTTTCGAATTCCCGCTTTATGTGTGAGGCATACTCCAGAAGACCCAGTCTGTATAGCAGTACAACTCCACACTGATTTAGAAACCTCCACAGGCAGTTTACTCGATGAAATAATGACTCCAAGTATAATCTGTAGTATCTTTACTTGCGTTGAAAGCATACAAAGATGTTTTTTAGAGCATATTCATAGGTAAAAATATGATGCGACTACAAGCACAGCAGGATCTCCTCACTAACTGAACTCAACTGTTGCAGAAACATCTAGACAAGGCTGTTGAGCAGGGAGTTACAGTTGGGAAATGCTAAATAACTAAATCTTGCAGGGGGACTGGAATATACTAATACAAAGAATATAAATAATGTTAAATAACATTAAAGGAGGCTGTTGTGACAGCACAATATCAATAATCTAACCATATTCTACTATAAACCCAGTCTCGTTTGTTTAACAATCCATTCTCATTTTGTGACTATAAATGAACTATTCATATAGTATTACCATTTGCTATTTTGCATTGATACGCTCTTCATACAGTGTTAATGTTTGTTATTTTGCATAAATAAATGTACCTCAAAGCGTAATCAATGATATACAGCCACATTATCTGGCAGCCAGTTCACTCACCAATATGTCTTTGAGGTTGAAGAGGTAACTGGAATTCCTGAGCTAACCCCCGTACACACATAGAAGTCCCATGCTGGTAATGTCTTAGCCAGAATTTGAACCTGTTAAAGTAAACACTTAGACAAGACAAGTCAACTAACATTTACTGTATGTTACGCTCTTCTCCTGGAGGACTCAAAGCACATTACAGCTGCAGCCACTTAGGGCAGCATCCACAAGAGGCATTAGGAAGCCTTGCCGCCCAAAGACTCCTTAACCATTTAAGGACCAGCGGTCTCTGGGCACTTAAAGACCAGAGACCGCTGGTCCAATCCCGACGAAATCCCGACGAATCGCCGCACATACCCGCCGCAACCGCTGTCATCGCCGCTCGCCGAGACCCTCAAGACATAGACTCTACTGTCTCTATGACGGCAGAGTCATGTGAGCCGGTCAGGAGCCGCTTTCATTGGCTCCTGACCCTGTTTTTCAATGTAAGCCAATGGGAACAGCTTACATTGAAAGACAGGGCCAGGAGCCAATGAAATCGGCTCCTGACCGGCTCACATGACTCTGCCGTCATAGAGACAGGCAGAGCCTGTGAGATGCGGCGAGAATCGCCGGGTTTGAGCGGCGCGATCGGCGGGTAGCGGCGGAAACGGCGGATGCGCGCTGCGGACAGTGATTGAGATCTACACCCTGCCAGCCAGGAGCCCACCAAAACAGGGCGTAGATCTCAATCACTGCAGTCCTAAAATGGTTAATGTTTTATGTACTGGCTTGTGCCAAGATTTAATCCCCGGTCAAAGGTTAAAACCCTACATCAAAAGCAACATCCTTAACAAATACGCTATCCAGCTACCATCTTCTTCACCTATCAT
The DNA here is from genome assembly GCF_040937935.1 of Hyperolius riggenbachi. Lineage (NCBI taxonomy): Eukaryota > Metazoa > Chordata > Amphibia > Anura > Hyperoliidae > Hyperolius > Hyperolius riggenbachi. Next base: position 342,029,897 of record NC_090647.1, on the reverse strand, counting down.
GACCAAATAAGGTTAGAGAAACCGAGAGCCCAATATAGTGTAGTATGTTCAGAATATAATTAGTAAAGATAATTAGTGAGAAGAGTATACTCACAAACATGGGTTACCACAAAGGTCTTTCGTGTCTGCTTTATGGAGGTAAGTCCACCGATTCCTCCGAGCAAATTTGAAAGGTTTTATCCACTTTTACCCTGCTGGCGCCTCTGTTCCCCGTTTGCTATCATGACCAAATGGCTCAAAAAGTAATGCAGGCACAGGATCAGCAATAGAACCAGTCAGTTAGATTTGCCCAGGCATTCTCCTTATTTCTGTCATGGCAGGTTTACTTTAAAGAGGAGCTGTCAGCCATACTATCTCAGAAAAAAAACCACATATATAAGTAGATAAATACTTTCTCTACTTACATAACATATGTATTGCACTGTCCACATTTTGATTTTAGCGATGTTTCTATAGTAAAAAAAAAAAAAAAAAAGAGAGAGAGAGAAAATCCTCCTTAGGACTCTCCATGTTAACTGTGTCTGTCTTGAAGCCAATCCTGATGTCATTTCCTTACTTACTCTCCTCTGCCTGATTGTCTAGGCATTGCCCGCCCTCCTCCTAGTCTTCAGACACGCCCACCCAGGTCTGCAATAGAAAGTGCATTGTCTCAGCATGAGAAATATTGCCCAATCAGAGAGGAACAGAGGTGTGGGAGGAGAAAATAAGAGGGAAAGAGGCTTCAGTCAATCAGGCTGCATTAGTTAAGTCTGAGAGGAAAGTAAAGAAACAAAAAAAGACAACCCAGCATGTCCTGCAACTTCATCAAGCAATGTACCAAATAAGAGTCAGGTAAACTGGGGAATGATCATTTATCAACAAGAAAAGTAATAGTGATTTTTAACTTTTGGATTGCCTGGTTAGTATCATTCTTACTTGTTTACCAGATACAAATAAAGAATTGATTTTTGATTTTATGCCCGACAGTTACACTTTAATCAAGGAAGAAACCTGCTAAATAAATCAGCTGCCAGTTGCATACAACTAACTAGCTGCTTATTTTAAAATGCAATATAGAATACATAAAAATATTACACATTTGTAGTTGTTTTTGTGGAATTTTTTGAGTTGTTTCCTTGTCAAAATAGATTAAGTAATTATCTGTTTTTTTTCTCCTATTTGTCCACAGGCTCCTAGATTTTATCAGTGTGATGACTTATGATTTCCATGGTGGTTGGGACACTTTGTCTGGACACAACAGTCCCCTATGCCAGGGTTCCACGGATCGGGGAGATTTAATCTACTTCAACATTGTAAGAAAATAATTATTAGTTTCATTAATTTTAATCTATTTAACATCAATATCTGCCAAAGAGTTGTATAGAATGCAAAACAGACAATAGTGGAGAGCATAGAATCAGGAGTACAGTACTTCAATGCACAGTACCATCAGGACATCCAGCGACACAAATACAAATACTTACATAGTTAGTGTGCGGTGTAAGACACCACCAATACTGGTACATATTCATTTGATAAAGAACACCAGAAGCAGGAAACCGAATGGAGGGGACAAGTCTGCAATTCACAATTTGCAGGGGACCCTGCAATTGTGAACACTAGTGGAGAAGGGATGGTGTTAGCAGATGAGACAACAATTGTAAGCTTGTCTGAAGAGGTGTGTTTTCAGGGTACATTTGAAGGTTTCCAGGCTTGGATCATAACAGATGAGCTGTGGGAGAGAGTTCCAAAGGAAAGGAGGTGACATTTGTGAGAAGTCCTGGAGAATATGTGACAAGGCTAGAGGACAAGAGGGTTTTAATGGGAGGACTGAAGGTTCTGGTAGGGATAGTATCTGGAAATTTATGGAGGGGGCAGCTTATGTAGAGCTGTGTATGACAGTGTTAGGAGTTTGAGATGAATTATTTGGGTAATTAGCAACATCAGAGGAGTGTGAGGAAAGGTGGACAAAATGAGCTGCAGAGTTCAGTATGGATTGGATGCATGCCAATCTGTTTTTTGGTGGGATGCAGAGTAGGATGTTGCAGTAGTCAAGAAGGGAAATGATTAGAGCATGCACAGCATTCTAGTGGTGTCTTAGGTAAGGAAGGGACAAATGCTGGAGATATTTGTGAGATGGAAGTAGCAGGGGGTTATTAATGAGGTAATTTGTGGCTTTAATGAGAGCTTATTGTTCAAAGTTACCCCCAGACAGCGAGCATTAGAAGTGGAGGTTATTGTGGTGTTTTCTACTCTGCAGAGTAACATTTTACTCATATTATGTTTGTGGAAACGAGGTGGCATGAATGCAAAAACACCAGATATAAAGTCAGAGACTCAAATTTATTAGTGTAGAAAGGTCAGGTGGTGAGAGATAAATCAGAATCAGAATCACTTTCAGCAAGTACACTTTATGTACCTGGAATTGTTTTCAGTTCACATGGCTTTGGCATCAATACAAGGACAGCAGTAACAACAATACAAACAGGCATTACAATTGTACAGACAGACATTCATTTACAAGCTTGAGGATTTTCAAATGAAACGGGTATTTGGCAGTACTGGAAGAGATAAGGGTTGTTCAGCTAGGGCACCACAGTCTAAGATGTGAGGGTCCTGCAGGGTGGCGGTGCTGGCAAAGGGGGCTGGGTGTCATCAGCATGGAGGTGATACTGGAAACTGAAAGAAAGTATTTACTCTTCCAAGCCATGAGTGTAGATGGATAAGAGAAGAGGTCCAAGAACAAGACCTTGTGGTGCACCAGCAGACAACAGGCATAGAGAGAAGTTGAAGGTGTTAGAAAGTTGATTAGGATTATGGGACTGTGAGGGGAGGTATGAAAGCTTTACAAGGTAAAGGGCACTCTTTAGCTGCAGCAGATCATTTTTGTAATGCTAGTAATCTTCTACAGTAGCGCTCTTTCTTCTGCACTCATCTACCACCCTGGAATGTCTGTAGTCATTGGGCCATGCATATTTCCTGTATTCTGTTTACAACTTCCCCCCTTGTTCTGTGCAACACCAGAATTTTGCAATGAATTACTGGAAGGATAACGGAGCCCCGGCAGAAAAACTGTTGCTTGGATTTCCAACATATGGCAGAACATTCAGGAACCCTAACCCCAGCTTGTGTGATGTGGGAATACCAGTATCTGGAGCAGGATCAGCTGGGCAATACACTCGGGAGGCTGGCTTCTGGGCCTACTATGAGGTGACAGTCTTTTCTACTAATATTTACATTAACATGGCGATTGGCGTCATGTATATTACTTGAGTCTTAAACAGTAATTCATGGACTTTATAAAGTTTCAGAATAAAACTATATTACAGTATCTGTATCTGCTGTCCGTACTTTTCCTTAAAATCAACACTATATTTATAGAATTGTTTATTCTTTTAGATCTGCACATGGCTTAAGGGGACTTCAATCAAATGGATACAAGACCAAAGGGTGCCATATGCTTGTAAAGATAACGAATGGGTTGGATTTGACAATCAACAGAGCTATGAGTGCAAAGTAAGAGTCTCCCCATATTCGTAATTAATAATTTGAATTATTTGCAGGCTTAATGGATCTTTTGCTGTTTTAGATAATGCTGTATGCAAGAAAGTAAATCATAGCTCAAAGGAAGGGAGGTCGGCTAAGCTGAGGGGCCACGTAGTTTAGGGGTGCATGGAAGAAGACCCAGTTATAGCCACCTCAATTTTTTTTGTTCATGTACCCTTTAACCATAAAGGCTCAGGCATTCAGACAGATATCACATAACCCCCTAATTTTTACCAGGCAACCTACCAGGCCAGAGGAATCTTCAAAATGCATTTTCCTTGGGCACAATGCATGGCATGGCACAGTGCTTTGTATGGAAGACAGAAATGAATATGGGACTGGTGGATGATGTAGAAGGCATGCCCTTTACTACTCACCTCCAGTCCCTATGTCTGGGGAAAGCCTTGTTGACCCAGGGAAATGGATTCAATGTTGTGGGGGTTTTTTTGTTGTTGTTTTTTAATTTCCATTACAATTAGGAAAAAAAATCTGAGCTGAGCAGTGATTTTCACACTGGACAAGGGGAGTACTGCTTGATGGTGCAGTAAAGGTAACACCTGCTTTCTGCAGGTATAAAGTTGCCGGTAGTCCAAAAAGTTATTCATAAGAACCACTTTAACACCAACTGAAAAACTTTGAACCGTAATAAAAAAAACAGGTAAAGCATGTCTGATTTGTAAATTTTGTCTTATCATACTACATACACAAAACTTTAATGATATGCGTTGATGTTAGTGATTTATGAGCTGCAAGTGTGCACCTACAAAGTTAAGTTAAAAATAGTGACTAATGACTTTTAATGAATTGAATTATTCATGATTGCTCTCTAGGTGCGGTTCCTGAAGGAAAGCGGCTTTGGTGGTGCTATGGTGTGGGCTATAGATTTAGATGATTTCCAGGGAAATGTCTGCGGTGAGGGGAAATATCCACTGATTAACCATATGAAATCCTTGCTGGAAGGTAAAACATGTTAATCTGAAATGTGTATTTATATAGAGTGTTTTTTGTTTGGTAATTTTAGTGACCACTGGATATTGAAATGGACTTATCACTAACATCTCACTTCTAATAACGCAAAAGGGATACATGCCACTGTTACAAAACATTATGTTGGGTCAAACATGCTGGTGTGAGTAACAAGTTACATATGGTGTCTTGTCTGAATCTTCATTCTTTTGAGTCTTTGCATGTTAGCAGCATGCAGGGCCCGATCCTCTAAAGGGGTAAATTGGGCAGTTGGCCAAGGCCCAAAGCTTCTAAGGGGCCCCCCAATTAGGGATTGTGGGAGTCACAACAGCTTTACTTTAGTATAAGGGGCTTCACATGAACTTTTTGCCTTGGGCCCCCTTTTTCCCCTAAAACCATGCATGACGGCATGACCTGCAATCAGAGCATGTTATGTACAGTAAGTGCTGTCAGAGTGGAGGAATAAGTAGATACTTTGGATGGTACAGAAATTGTTATTGTGAAACCAAATGCACTAATAATTGCACTTCTCATTTACAATATACAATAGCAGAATCCATGCAAGCTTCAGCCTGAGCCTGTATAGCCTCAAGTAGCTTTCAGCCCCCAGACATCTGCACAGTCCTTACTCTCAGGACCTCATCACTTGTTCAAACAAACACAGTAGGTTCCAACTTTCCAACAAAGTGTTAGTTCTTCCTGCATCATCCAATACATACGACTACCAACTTACTCCTGACTCACTTCCCTCACACTGCTGCCCCTAAGTGTGCCACAAATTCCTCCTTGGGCTGGATCATGCATGTTGCAAAATGCATGTTTTATAATGTGTGTGAACTGCAATGGATGCTGTGTGTTTTATACCATAACCCTATTTTAAAGCCTGCATGCAGTGAGTTAGAAGAATGTGATGGGTTACAGTGCAGAGATGTGAACAGGCCCATAGGACTGTATAGGCAGTGAGTTGACATGCAGTATTCTGCAGGGTAACTGAAGCAGCGTGAATGCACTCTTAGGGCCCTTTTACACTTAATGCGTTGGTATGCGTTAGTGTGGATTGGCATGCGTTAGTACACGTCGGTACGCATTTTTTCCATAGCAGTGCATTGTGAAAAAGCTTTCAGTTAGAACACCTGTAGTGGGAACTGTGCCACAGGAAAATATGGGCATTACTTTGAAAATCTGAGAGCTGAGAGTATTTGATTAAGTGTAAAAGGGGCCTAAGTCTGGATTCACACTTGTCTATCAGTATTCTGCAGGTGGTTTTCTGCATGTGAAAAAAAAATGCATTCAAGTGTGAAATAGCCCATTAATTAACATTGGTCCTCAGTTTTCCTATGCAGAAAACGCATAGGAAAACAGACAAGTGTGAACCTAGCCTAAGAGTTTTATGTGAAATAGGTGAGCCCACACAGTTTAGCATACACTTCACTCACATTTTAGAGAACATAAATTACAATCTGAACGTAGTGTGGCATCTGTCTTAATAGCTTGTCCCAGTTGCAATCCCCACCTTCTTCAAGAGGAAGTTAACACAAGTTATTTAATGTCACGTTTTACCAAATAGTGGGCTGGGCTTAGCTTTATGAAATAGTAATGGGATTTTTGTGGTAAAAAATTAATAAACATATGTACACCTGTGTAGCTTTCAGTCACAGTAGGTATTATAATCTGACAGCTCTGTACATCTTACTGACGGGTTTTGGATTGGTCCATTTCATCATGGGGGTTCTCAAAGTTTGTATTCATTATTTCAAAAGTTTTTCCTGGAAAGCAACTATACATACATGTCAGCCAGCCAGCCTGCCTGCCTGCTTGGGTGCACACTATTCTGGAATTTAAACTGTGCCACTGCCATTCACGGATTGCTTTTGAAAATAAAAGAAATCCATCAGATTATAATACTTAATGTAATTGAAAGCAACACAGGAAGTAAAATTACAGTGCATTTACTCTGGGACAAGTGCATGTGTTCATCTGCATTTACTTTTTTTTGCCAAGCAGGAGGTTCTTTGTTGATAGATTATAATACCTCCTGTAAGTGGCAGCTATAGGAAGTAAAAAAAAAACATTATAATGCATTTACTCTGGGATAAACATACATCTTATATGTATACATGAATTTTAACTTATACAGTTTTTTGCCGTAGTGATGTTATTCCTGTGATGTTGTGTTTTGCATTGTTCCTTATAAATACAATTTTAAAATTCCAGTCATACGTAAAAGAATATACCTATTTTTTTTTAGTTATGATGTAATATCATTGAATTATTTTACTTAGGTTCTACCACAAACTGCCCTGGTGAAATATGTGGAAATGTTCCTCCAATTCCAACTCCTACTCCTACCACTACAACTACCACCACATCTCCACCTGTTGTCCCACCAGGAGGGAGTACAGTCAGTCCACCAGACCCTTCAGTTCCTGAGGTTGACGACCAGTTCTGTGAGAGTAAAACTGATGACCTCTATGTAAACCCAGTAAATCCTAACCGATTCTACATATGTGCATCTGGACGTACCTATCCCATGCAGTGTGCAGCTGGACTTGTGTTTCAGACAAGCTGCAAATGTTGCAACTGGCCCTGAAATAGCTCTCTCTTTTTCACGTAGTAATAAACTAGCATTGTAATATGCGAAATGACTATTGATTTTTTTTCCTGTTTTCATATGTCATATCAATAATTACATATTTTATGGTTATACAGTATTATCTAACCATCAGGCCTGAGTTCCATTACAAGTGCGGTACTTTTCTGTTAGCCGGGCGCAACCGCTAGGTGGCGCTAATTACTATTCCCTCTCCAGGCCGCCATGGATAGTAGGGAAAGATAGCGATCGCTGAGGTGGCGTTACATCTTTCCCTACTATCCATGACGGCCTGGAGGAGGAATAGTAATTAACGCCACCTAGCGGTTGCGCCCGGCTAACGGAAAAGTACCCAATCGTTTTGTGGCAAATTGCACCCATGATTTGTGGAATCGTGGAAGTGCTGCAGTTTCACAACGATTCCCAGAGTGATCGTGATATACTACTGCAGCCACAGATCACTCCCAAAATGCTGCAAGCAACATCGCAATGCCGCTAGTGGGACCACCTCCATAGGGATGCACTGGTGTAGCTCTGCAAAATCATTCCTAGTTGGTCCCAGGCCCTAGGCATATTTTACAGCTTGGCTTTAAAGAGATCTTGTAACAAAAATGTTCCCCTGGGGGGCACTTACCTCGGTAGGGGAAGCCTCTTTAGGAGCCTCCTCAGCCTTGGGTATGCAGCACACTAGCAGCCCCCGAACAGTGTGCTGCAATATTTTCCTATCCGGGCTCCTGCGCAGATGCAGTACAAGCTTCCCTTGGGCTATGGTGGAAATAGCTGAGCCCAATCGGGTCTGCTCTACTGCACAGGCACGAGTTGGAGAAGCTTGTACTGCTCCTGCACAGGAGCTTGGATAGGTACACATAGGTACAGATAGGATATATATTAGATTTTCGGGGGGTGACAGCGCTGGATCCCCGAGGATGAAGAGGATGGTGGAAAACTCATTAGGATCCAGAGGCTTCCCTCTCCCAAGGTAAGTACCCCACAGGGGCGCTTTTTTTCCTTACAGTGTCTCTTTAAGAGGATGCTTTGATAAATGCTCAGGCAGTAAAACCTTTCCATATTGATCATAATAATATTAATTTGCATGTAGATTTTTGAATTGCAGAAACTTTATTAGAGGCTTTCAGTTTGTAACATCACAGGTGGGCATTTAGAAGAGTGCCTCAAACCTGTCCTCAAGGCACACCAACAGTATATGTTTTGCAGGAAACTGCACATATTCACGGGTAATTATTGTCTCAGCAGAGCTCATTAACTACCTTAACTACTATTAAAGATACAATTTGGTTTAATATAAAGAATAATACACCAAGCGTACGTTAAAAAGGGGCGCTGGGAAAAAAGGGCGCCGGGTTTTAAACGATAAACATGGATAACGTTTAAAAATATAATGTACTATATTTCGTTTAAAAATAATGTTTTATAAAGTTATAAATCATTAAATAATGTGCATGAAATTGGCAATTGTGAAAACGTTAATCTTCCGTTTAAAAAGTGAAACGTATAATAACGTTTAAAAAAAAATAGTAAGTAACCCTCCCTGTACCTACCCCTAACCCCTAGACCCCCGTGTTGGTGCCTAAACCTAAGACCCCCCTGGTGGTGCCTAAACCTAAGACTCCCCTGATGGTGCCTAAACCTAAGACTCCCCTGGTGGTGCCTAAACCTAAGACTCCCCTGGTGGTGCCTAAACCTAAGACTCCCCTGGTGGTGCCTAAACCTAAGACCCCCCTGTTGATGCCTAAACCTAAGACCCCCCTGGTGGTGCCTAAACCTAAGACCCCCCTGTGATAAGCATTAATAACGTGTGAAAAAAATATTGTGCTGTTTTTCGTTTAAAAATAATGTTTTAAAAAAGATTGTACTGTTTTTCGTTTAAAAATAATGTTTAAAAAATTATAAATCATAAAATAATGTGTAATCATGAGAAGCAGTTATAAAACAGTAAAAGTCTCCGGGCGCCGCTTATAAAACGTTATTTTTCTCCGGCGCCCTTTTTTCCTGTCGGGCGCCCATTAAACGATATTTATTATGGGAGTGAATGGCGGCGCCCGATTTGTCCACTTGCCTCAGGCGCCCGAATTTACTGTTCCCATACACCAAATCATATATTCCTCAGTAAACTGCAGTTTATATAGTGTAGAGCTTTACCCTGCAATTTTTTTCTCCATAAGCTCAAATCTCCTTAAAGAGGACCTAGGTTGTCATTTTCAATAACGTTAATGTCAAGCTCCTTTGAAGCGTTACTAGAATCGGCAAGTGCCAAGGGCAGTAACTCATCTGCTTGCCCGTAAATAAGTATTCTTTTGAAACTTAGCCCACCTTCCCAAATTGGCAAGACTGCCATAGCCATTTTTGTCCAAAATGTTTTAGAAGCTCTTTGGCCACCCCCACCTGCGATGCCATGGCCTACCCCCAACTCGGCAGCCATCTATTAGGCCCGGCTGCCTGGCTGGAGGCGGGCCTAAGCAACACAAGTTGGGGTGACCACAGAACTTTGGCAACACTTTGGGAAAGACAGGATGGTAGAGTTTCAAAAGAGTACTAATTTACAGGTGAGCGGGTGAGTTGCTACCTTGGTAGTCTTTAACCACCCGGTGTACAAAAAATACATTATTTCCTATTCTTTCTTACTCCCTACCTACCACCAAGAAGAACCCTACTAAAAGCCCTCATACTCTCAGGGGTCCTCAACTTTGGTGGTTATGTGAACCCCCTGAGCACACTGCACTGCTATTAAGTTCCACATATGAAACAAGGGAAATATCCCTCACTTAACAAGTGCATCCTTTTTTTCAGAATACATTTCAACTATGCATTTCATTAACTGGAAATTATATTGTAATAATTTTCCCCACTTCAGAATATAATGCCTCTCAGTATGGATGTCTTTTGTCCTGGCCATTGCAGTTCCTGTGGTGGTCTCCTCTGACAGACAGGAGACCACCCCACAAAACTACAAGCGGCAGGACAGTCAGGAGACCACCCCACGGGAACTGCAAGGACCAGGACACACAAGAGAATACCTTACAATGAATTCAAGGGCCAGGGCAGACAGGAGACCACCCCACAGGGAATGCAAGGGTCAGGACAGACAGGAGACCACCTCACAGGGAATGCTAGGGCCAGGACAGACAGGAGACCACCCAACAGGAAATGCAAGTGCCAAGACAGACAGGGGACTACCCCACAGGGAATGCAAGTGCCAGGACAGACAGGAGACTACCCCACAGGGAATGCTTGGGCCAGGACAGACAGGAGACCACCCCACAGGAAATGCAAGGGCCTGGACAGACAGGAGACCACCCCACAGAGAATGCAAGGGCCTGGAGAGACAGGAAACTACCCCACAGGGAATGCAAGGGCCAGGACAGACAGGAGAACATCCCACAGGGAATGCAAGTGCCAGGACAGACAGGAGACTACCCCACAGGGAATGCAAGGGCCAGGACAGACAAGAGACAACCCAAAGGGAATGCAAGGGCCTGGACAGACAGGAGACCACCCTACAGGGACTGTAAAGGTTAGGCCACACAGGAGACCATCCTAAGATGAACTGCAAGGGGTAGGAAGGACGAGATCATCTCACAGGGACTGCAAGGGTTAGAACAGACAGGAGATCTCTGTATTGTGCAAAGGCCAGGACACACAGGAGACAACCCTGCAAAGACAGCAAAGGCCAGGACATACAGGAGACCACTCTACAGGCACAAGCACACAGGGACTGCTAGGGCAAACAGGAGACCACCCTCAGGGACTTGAAGGGGTAGAGCAGAGAGAAGATCACCCCACAGGGACTGCCAGGGCAAGGACTGACAGGAGACAAAACTGCAAGGATTGCAAAGGCCAGGACACAGGGACTGAAAGGGTTAGGGCAGACAGGAGACCACTCCACATGAATTGCGAGGGCTAGGGCAGACAGGAAACCACCCACAGGGACTGCTAGGGCAAATAGGAGACCACCCACAGGGACTACAAGGGCTAGGGCCGACATTAGACCACTACACAGGGATTGCAAGAGCTAGGACAGACAGGAAACAACCCTGCAAGGGCCGACAGTAAAGCACCCAAAAGGGACTGAAACCACTAGGTCAGATAGGAGACAGGGACTCCCACAGGGACTCCGAGGGCCAGGACACTCAACAGCATACTACCCCATAGGCCAAGAGCTGCAAGGGCCATGTTCTTGGTGCCATGTTCTTGGTGACAAATCATTGGACTTGTCACCAAGAACAATATCCAGGAATACTGTCAGCAGGTGGAGAGAATCTCCCTCTGGTGCAAGGAGAACAGGCTGGTGCTAAACACTGCAAAAACCGTCGAGCTAATTGTCGACTTCCACCCCACCCCCAATTCACATCGATGGTACGGAGGTGGCAAGAGTACCCTGCGCTCGCCTCCTGGGAACCACAATCTCCAGTGACCTCACCTGGAGGCCCAACATCACCGCGATACAGAGAAAAGCCCAGCAGAGACTGTACTTCCTCCGCCAGCTGAGGAAGTTTGGCATGACCCAAGAGATTCTGACCAACTTCTACTCCGCTACCATTGAGTCGATCCTCTGCTCATCCATTCTGGTCTGGTACGCTGGCGCAACCTCCAGCGACAGGCACTCACTTCAGAAGGGTCATCAGGGCGGCGGAGAGGGTCATTGGGAGACCTCTCCCCTCACTTGCCCTCCTACACAACAAAAGACTGAGATCGAGGGCCCTGAAGATCGCTAACGACCCCTCTCACCCGGGCCACTGCTACTTTAGTCCGATGCCACTGGGACGAAGGCTTCGGGCCATCTCCACAAAGACGGCTAGGCATAGTAATTCCTTCTTTCCCTCAGCCGTCAGCCTCCTGAACTCCCTCAACATACTCCCCACCAGGGCACCCCCATGCAATATAGAACTGTCACGGACAGAGCCAACTGCTGCCCTAGTATGCAAACTGTTAACGCGAATGTAATGTACAATGTAAATACAAATGGAAAGCAAATGTAAACGTCTGCTACTGACATGTGTAATTGTAACTGTAACCGTCTGCTACTGACATGTGTAAGTGTAAATTTTTTTCTGCTCCTCCATTCTGAGCCAAATGTACTGTGCCAAACCCAATTCCGGGCATGACCCAGTCATGCTTGGCGAAATAAACGATTCCTGATTCCTGATGACACACAGGAGTCCTGTGTGTCATGTTCAATATAAAAAATAAAGCCAGTTCCTGTGTGTCATGTTCAGTATTAAAAAAATAAAGCCAGTGTTACACAGCACATCATGTCCAAAATGAAAGACTCCATTTCTTTCTTTCAAGTGCCATAAAATATTAGAACATACATATTACCTAATACTGTGTTGGGAAAGATCAGGCAAAGAATAAATAGGTGTGGAAAAATAGGCAATGCTTCACACCACGAGGTCTGGTCTTGAAAAAGTGCTGATGGTGTTGTGAAATGTTGTCCATTTCCTTGCACTGCCTTGTTTTTGTTTGGGCCTTCCAGCTACAGTGTGGTCATATGCACGTTCTCCATTTTATGGATCTTGAGAGTAATAAATGGAAGCTTTTTTAATGAAAAAGGTACACTGTGCACCACTGGCATTATTTCTAATAGTGAACATTGATATTTTGCACAGAATTGGCAGCCAGTGAGTAGCACCACTGTATTGGGGGGGGGAAGTGTTGCTTCTAAAACCACCTGTAAAATCATTCATACTTTGTAGTCGGTGTCAAATGTAAGCGTGTGCGCTATAGCTATTTCTCTACATGAATCACTCCTCACATGACACACAGTAGCGCTCCAGCAAATCTTTGGATTATCCACTGGTGTCAAGCCACAAAGATCATTCAATATCTCCTTTCAGTGTCACAGACTGTTATATCTCTAATATATTTATCAAAATGTCACAATTCAGCCCAATCTCTCTAATTCAGAACTTCAAAATGTCAAGTCTACATGTTGTGCTCAGAGTTATATCCAAATACCACCTTCTTTTATGCAATTCAAGATATCTGTATTCAGACAGACGTAGTCTCTGTATTGCAAAAAATGAATTGCCTGTCCCCTGGTCTTAGCTCTTATGCACAGTACATACCAACCTAATAGGGCTGCTGTTGTGCAATGCACTACTCTCTTAGCTATGTCTCCTCATCTTGCCTAATATCGTTTGTGTCTATAATGTGTCTTGCCATGGTGGTGAGAATAATCCCCTTCCTTCAGAAACTGGGCTGCAGGGCAGTACTCCAACATGATAATAACACCAAATACACTTACAAGATGACCACTGTCTTGCTAAAGAAACTGAGGGTAAACATACAGGACTGGCCAAGCATGTCTCGAGACCCTATTGAGCATCTGTGGGGCATCCTCAAACGGAAAGTGGAGGAGCACAAGGTCTCTAACATTCACCAGCTTGGTCGCGGAGGAGTGGAAGAGAATTCCATTGGTAACCTGTGAAGTTCTAGTGAACTCCATGCCCAAGAGAGTTAAGGCAGTGTTGGAAAATAATGGTGAGCACACAAAATATTGACACATTGGTCCACAATTTTGACATTCTTCACTTAGGGGGTGTACTCACTATTGTTGCCAGCAGTTTAGACATTAATGTGTGTTGAGTTTTTACACTGTTATACAAGGTGTACACTGATTACTTTATATTGTATAACATTTTTATATCTTTAGTGGTGTCCAATGAAAAGATACAATAAAACATTTACTAAAATGTGAGAGGTGCAATCAGTTTCGTGAGATACTGTATACATACATAATGTAATATATCAGTGTTTAACATTTTTATTAAATTTACAAAAGTGTCTAAAAATTCTGTTTTCACTTTGTCGCTATGGGGTACTGAGTATAGATTAATGGGGGGGGGGGGGGGGGGGAGAAACAATTTCAATGATTTTTACATATCAAAACTGAAAAAAGAGGGAAGAAGGGCTTGCTTGTGGGTAACAGGTAGGAATGATTAGTGGTATGCAAATATTTCTGAGATTATGCAAATGTATGTCATTTTTTTTATGCAAATATATGCAACCTGAAAATGGACTAATAAGAATACGGACTAATAAGCATAAGAATGTACATACATTTGCATAAAATCATTAAACTTTGCAGATCATTGATCATCCCTAGTAACAGGTATGGGGTGTCTTGTGTAGACCATAAGGAAGAGGACACCCTTGTGTCTGCGGGGAATGCTGACCCTTTTCCACGGATGAATTGTTGCATCCTATGCGTGTTTTCGCATGCACGCATCACCCACCTGCTAGCAGTCTGCAGGAATCATATGCACATTGCGATTTGATACGGCGGGGAATCAGTTCTTTATACGTCCGTAAATCACAGCTGAAAAATTGTGGGCGTTATAAACAAACACATGCGTCACCATTAAAAGCATTGTGTGCCATTTGCATCACGTGAAGTCCCACATTCTTTTTAATAAGCGTGGCATACAGACTGGCGCTACCACAGAGCCAAACTGGGTAATTGCACATGGTCCCAGAGCAGCTGCACTGGCCAACCAAATCCCCCCCATCCAATTTCTTGCAGAAAGCATTCTTACCTTTCCAACCAGTCCACTCCTCCTTTCTTCTTTTATTGTCCTTCTGTCTCCATCCCTACAGCAAATCTGCCCCCATGACCTGGTAGCATGTTATGTAAGTACATTGGTGACTGTGAGGAACAGAGAAGAGGAGCTGTCAGGATGGATAAAGATGAACACTGAAAACAGAACGAGGTAGCACGCCAACCAGACAGGTGAGATGCTCTGCTGTGTGCACGAGACTGTGTTATAGATTTTATATATGTCAAATAAAGAAGGAAGCGGGAGATATAGTACGTTTGGTTCATTATGTTAATCACATTTACTGCTCTGAAGATGCCATCATTAACTTCGTACCTATAAAATACCTGCAATGAAATGTGCGTGCGGATATAGCCAAAAACGTATGAATTATCTGAATTTAATGATAATAAAATATGGTTTATATTATCTATTGTTGTAGATATGGCGAATTTGACAGATAGTCTATTATTCACTTCACTATAGTAGAATATCTATAATTTTACCGTTATTCTACTACTTAATTCAACTGTAAAATGTCCATTTAAAACAACTGCGCTTCTTTCACGTCCTTGCCTCAATGCAGGAAGTATCCAGATGGCAACTTGCTTCATGCACATCAAGTAAAAAGAACCTCGGGCGGGCTCCACGATAAAGGTTATCTTATTCAGGAATGAGTCGCATTGACGAAACGCGTAGGCGGACCCAGGCTGCACGCTGACGTTAGCCTGCACAGGCTGCCCGGTTGGACGCACTGCCCCGAGTTCCGCAGCTGGGGCATAGAGTGTTGCATGCTGGAAACCTGTGGGAATCAGTCGCTTTGACAAAACGCGTAGGGCGGAGCCAGGCTGCACGCTGACGTTACGCTGCACAGGCCGCCCGGTTGGACGCACTGCCCCAAGTTCCGCGGCCGGGGCATAGAGTGGTCGCATGCCGGAAACCTGTGGGAAACTGGACTAATAAAGATAACCTTTATCGTGGAGCCGCCCGAGGTTCTTTTTATTTGATGTGCATGAAGCAAGTCGCCATCTGGGTACTTCCTGCATTGAGGCAAGGACGTGAAAGAAGCGCAGTTGTTTTAAATGAATATTTATGGAAGGAGAGGTGACTCTTGATTAAGCTGCGATCCCCTGTGATTAATATTTTTCTGTGGAGCGCAGTATTTTGTATCTTGTGGTAAAACTGTAAAATGTCGGTATTCTTTACTGAAATTTTACTATGCCCTAACCTAACACTTTTCTCACACAGAACCCTCCCTCTCAATGCCTAACACTAACCGACCATCCCTGGTGGTGGCTAACACTAAGGAACCCTCCTCTTCCCGGTGGTACCTAACACTAAGGACCCCCAGATGGGGCCTAACATTAAGAACCCCCCCCAGGTGGTGCCTAACACTAAAACTCCACTGGTGGGCGCCTAACCTTAACCCCCCCCCCCCCACCTAGGCTTTAGGCCCCCACATACAACTAGCGAGGATTTAGAAATAAGCGTTAAAAGCGTTAGAAAACCTAATAGTGGTATAAGCGATACAAGTTAATTTTAGTGATAGTGGTTTAAGCAATAAAAGTTGAGTATATAGTCAATTGCAGCAAAATATAACCGTCTGCGCCACAATAAGTAATATAGTGCATAATTCACATTGAAAGTATACCCACGTCCAACTTTCAATGATCTGATTTTAAAGATCTGCAAAGACTCTGGCGCAAAGTGCCATGATCATTTTAACTCCCGTTCTCGCCCTTCGTGAGATGTTGCGTGTCCCCGCAGGTAGGGGGATGGATCGGGCAACACTCATTCTTGGGCCGCGTCTTTGAGCGTTCTCCAATCCATCTAGCAGTGAGTATGCAGTTTTATTATCAGTTGTTTTTAGTTGTGCTCAGGGATGCAGGGGAGTAAGGAGCCAAGGCAGGTGACCCCATTCCAGACACTGTTGTTTTTTTAAGACCATTTAGTGCCTTTTACAGCTAGGGATTCTGTGAGTGCATTTGAGCCCAGTTTGGGTTTATTAATAAGTTCTGCACACCAGGAGCACTGTATTTCTCCTCTTATGTTTTCTCAGTATATAATGTTTCAGTGATCACTAGCTCCAGTGCCTGTACAGTCTTAACACATTCTTATACTTTTAAAGTCACTGCTGGTTCTGTGTCCCTTTAGTCCTCAGTTCACATGCCAATGGCAACCCTTTTTAAGGTAATTATTTGAGTAGAAATCACACACCCACATATCAATACTTTTAGGCTGGTTTCACAGTGGGACGTTACAGGCGCACGTTAGAGCAGCCTGTAACGCAGCCCACCGCACAGCAATGAAACATCAATGGGCTGTTCACAGTGCCCACGTTGCGTTACATTGTAACGCTGCGCCACCAGACAACGTAATGCATGCAGTACTTTCTAAGCGGCAGAGCCGCGTTAGACTGCTTGCACATGCTTAGTACGGGTAGGTTTTTTTTTATTTTGGGGGCAGAGAGGAGGCGGGGAGAGGCCGCTACGTAGCCAGGCACATGGCTACTTAATATTCACTGCACTTGCAGTGTTTTCTTCTTGGAGCGACCGCTGATTGGCTGGCGGGACCACGTGATGCGGAGAGCTCCGCTCACGTGGTCTCCGCAGTGCCTCCGACAGAGCAGGCGCACCAAGAGCTGCTTGTAACGCGGCTCTTGGTAGCGTCCTGCTCCAACACCACCAGGCGTTGCGTTAGGGGCACGTTATGCGACCTTAACGTCCCCTCTAACGCAACGTCCTGGTGTGAAACCAGCCTTACTTTCTAACTACTTTAGGACCGCGCTAATTGAAATCTACGCCCTGTTTTGATGGCTGACTGCCAGGGCGTAAATTTCAATATACCAAGGCGTGTATTGACCCGCTCACAGCAGAGCCCTGTGAACGGGTCAAGAGCCAATTTCATTGGATCCTGACCCTGTCTATCAACCTAAGCAGTTCCCATTGGCTTACATTGATAGGCAGGGTCAGGAGCCAATGAAAGCGGCTCCTGACCAGCTCACAGGAACTCTGCCATTATAGAGCCAGCAGTGATTGGTCCAGGTTCCCGACATGCAGCGGTGATGGAGATTGCAGCAGGTATGTGCGGCGATTCGTTGGGATTCGTTGTTATTCTGCCGTTTCTTTTACCAGCGGTCTCTGGTCCTTATTGGGGCAGAGACCGCTGGTACTTAAGTGGTTAAAAGGTAATTTCCTGTGGCAGGACGACAAGAGGTTTGACCAAGCTCTCCAACCAAGAACCTGGGATAACCTCCGAAGATTTGATTTGACATTTTAAACTTTGGTCAAGGTTATCTAAATGTTAAGACCTGTAAGGATCCATTCTGAAATTAGCAGTAAGCTCTTGGTATTACTCTGTTGTTGTTTTTTAATAAGATGATAAATTAAAATTTATCCTGCAATAGATTAGAATTGTATTTCAAACTTGAAAGCTGTCTTATCTACATTACAAGCTGTTGTGTTCTCACCCTGATACAGACTTGTTTAGTGTCTGCTGTTGGGTGGCAAAAAGGTACAACCCTCACCTGTGACATATCAGAGTACAGCAAGGATCTGTATACGATACTCTGCAACCTTCTGCACAGCATCATTCCTTTTACAAACTAGAGGGTACAAAGAGTTTCTTTGGGTCTTTCAGGTATGGAAGTCCAGGCATTTCCCCACTGTGTCATGGATGGACCAGTAATCTGCCAATCCAGAGGCCAAAACACAGCCAGGTTTGGAGGGTGAAGCTGCATGGCTTTGGGTGCTAGCAGTTGAATTTCCAAACCTAGAAGTCCAGCAAAATTGAATGACATGACAAGAGCTCCCAAGCAGTCCCATCTTGTAAAACAAACACTGCAGAAATGGTTGTAAGGTTGCACAGTATGCACTATAGTTGCAATTTTAATTTTCAGAGTTACTATAAAATAGTTAAGAGTCTCATATAAATTGTTAGAAATGTTGATTTAAAAGTGACAATGTAAAAATAAAAAGAGTGGCACTCACTGACGAGAGGGATAGGGTGCCCAAGCCTCAAAGGTTCCCCGCACTTTGGGATCCGGCTGCAGCAGACAAAAAGGTAGATGGAGGCTGGCACTTCCAAAAGTAAGCTCTTTTGTTGAAAGATTAAAAGCATGTGACTATACGGCGACAGCCCGCTGTTTCAAGACTCAGCCCTTTTTCAAGCCGAAGTATCCAAAGAAGATTTAAAAGTGACAGGCTGTTAATCAGTGGCATAGCTAAAGAGCTATGGGCCCCAGTGCGAGTTTTGCATGCCCTCCCTCCAAGCACTCTATATATAACAATTGAATACAGCGCAACAAAACCTGCCAAGTAAAACCATAGTGCCAGAGGTGCAAGAAGGGGATGGGGAACAGCTTGTTAACGATTATTATCATTCAAAGCATTTATTCAAGTGATCATTACAAGTACAGGACCAATAAATAGCTAATACTGCGGTTGAGACCTCTGCAACTCCTATTGCTACGCCACTGCAGGGTGCATTTCTCTAAGTTTTCCTTCTGTCCTGTGCAAGAGGTTCAGGTCCACTTTAAACAATTGTAATTGTAATGTACTGTACCTTATATGCCTAGCTAGTTGATGCATTCATTGAAGAATAATCAGCGCCTTCCTATCACTTTCTTGCCATCAGTTCCTAATAATATACTACCATTAAGGCACTAAGGAAACTGGTAAACTGAAACCTTCCACTATTTCCCTTTCCTGCTGAATCTCCATAGCAGCATATGACCCTCGCTATTCTGAGGATAGTTACTAGACTAGCGCATGCCAATTAAGAGCTAATACTGCAGTTGAGGGAGGGTCCTAATGGGCTCCTCTGGCCCAAGGGCCCCAGTGCTGTCGCAACCTCTGCAACCCCTATTGCTACGCCACTGCTGTTAATGTAGTCATTATCCAATAGGTATTTCCAAAAGATCTACCTGTAACCCTAGCAGCAATAAACTAACAGCAGATTAGCAAGTGACTAAAGTGAAATATCAAACTTCAGCCCTCAAGGGTCGAGGTCCTCACACATTTTTAGCACAGCTCAAATTAATTGATGGACTTGAATCAAAGGTGGTGTGGTTCATCAAGTAGAACACATCTCTCCATTTCTCAGTCCACCCTAAATACTGGCATGAATATGGCCCTCGAGGAATGGAGTTCAACATCTGTGTACCAGGAAGTTGATCATAAAGCATGCTGGCAGGGGAGTTACTATTAGGGAGCAGCCCATGCAACTGCAGGGGGGTCCAGAGCTGTAAGTGGGCCCCAAATACTAACCTTCCCTTCCTCCAATAAAGGGGTCCATCCACCCAATCAGTATTTTTTGGGCTACACTTGTTATGGGTGTGAAGAGTATGATGTTCACACTTTCAAATAAAAGACAACACACAGAGTTCACATATAGCCATCATCTCATCAGTTCAGCACCTGCACTTGACAACTGAGGAGTTTAAAGAGAATACGAGGCGGATATTTGAAATCTTAAAGAGACCAGAGGCATGTCCTGTGCATAATGACATGCCTCTGGGTCTCACTATTGCTGCCTCTAGTCCCCCCTGGGGTCTCCTGTGCCCCCTGTAAAAAGCGTCCGGCTAGCGACAGTCTTCTTGTCACTAGCAGTCTATTTACCTTCTGTATGTCATTCAATGTGTGCTCCCTCACCGCTGCCCACCTTCTGTGAGCTTCCTCCAATCGGAAGCTAAGCTGCGACCTGGGAAGTACTTCCTGCCCGTGTTCTCGCTTATGATTTTTAGAGGGGAGATGAATTAATGGGAACGCAGTTCCCATTCATTAATGTAAGTCTTCGTGTCAATGATCGCCGGCATCAGTGAGATGCCTGCGGTCATTGTAACTACTGAAGTAACACGTCCACACATTACTTCCTGTTCATCAGTGGCGTAGCTAAGGAGCTGTGGGCCCCGATGTAAGTTTTACAATGGGGCCCCCCAAGCACTCTATACATAACAATTGATACGGTGCACCAAAACCTACCAAAGGCAACTACAGTGTCAGAGGTGCAAGAAGGGAATGGGGAGCAGTTTGTTAATGATTACCACTATTTAAAGTATCTATAGAAGTGATTATTATGAGCACAGGACCAAATGAGAGCTAATACTGTAGTTGAGGGAGAGCCCTTCGGGGCCCCTCTGGCCCTAGGGCCCCGATGCAGTTGCTACCTCTGCACCCCCTATTGCTACGCCCCTGCTGTTCATGTACTATTAGTACACAGCAGGAAGAAAATGTGTGAGGACATCTTGTGGCCAAATAGTAAAACTACACCTACATACATTTATTTCAATAAAAAGACCTACACAATTTAAGATTACAATGAAAAACCACACACTGGAGGGCGCTGCCCAAAAGCCTGTTAGGTAAATAATTGTTATTATAGACCCTTCACAGTATATACTGCCTCCGGCTGCAACCAGCCAAGGTGGGGTTCTCCCCTTTCCCAACCCAAAGAAAGGCAAATTTTAATATGGTCGGGGGTGCGCTGGACATAGGTTATTACACAGATACTGTTCTGAATATAAACGTTTTATTATAAATAATGTTCTAGCTATATATCATAAATCTCAAACATGTGCACTCATGCGTTCATGCACTCATACAAAGAGCAAGCTGGTTACCCTTAAAAATAAAAAAACAATAGTAGGCAACAGGGAAAAAAATGCCACAATGTAAATTATATAAAATCCAGAAAAGGACAATTTTGAAAATATGTAAAAAATACAAGGTTGTATAGAGGTCTAAAAATTGGCTACTATGCCTAAAATACCAATGCACTCCTAAGGATACTGTACAGTTCCTGTGCAAATGAAGATCCTTGGGTGAGGATTTTAACCTAAGTTGTGCAGGCTCTAACTACATGAGTTGCAAGCAATGGCCACTACACACAGGATGCCTTAACAGTTCTCACCACTCCTTAGATTGTCCCTCCGGCGTGCCCCAGGAATCCTCGGCTGAAATGATCTTAACCACTTGAGGACCCACCCTTTACCCCCCCTTAAAGAGAATCTGTATTGTTAAAATCGCACAAAAGTAAACATACCAGTGCATTAGGGGACATCTCCTATTACCCTCTGTCACAATTTCGCCGCTCCTCGCCGCATTAAAAGTGGTTAAAAACAGTTTTAAAAAGTTTGTTTATAAACAAACAAAATGGCCACCAAAACAGGAAGTAGGTTGATGTACTGTATGTCCACACATAGAAAATACAACCATACACAAGCAGGCTGTATACAGCCTTCCTTTTGAATCTCAAGAGAACATTTGTGTGTTTCTTTCTCCCTGTATCTCTCATGCACTGAAGTTTCAGGCTGCTCTTTTTTCTCCTGCAAACAGCTTTGCCCTTGTCTGTAATTCTTCAGTATGTGAAAGCCCAGCCAGCTCAGAGGACGATTTATCCAGCTTGTAAAAGATAAGAGAGAAGCTGCTCTAATCTAAATAATACACAGGCAGTGTGCATAAAGGGGCCTGGAAGGGGGAATTCATAGCAGAACCACAACACTGAAGAACTTGGCAGCCTTCCAGACACAGGCTGACAAGGGAAAGATACATTGATTTATTACAGAGACTGTGATAGCAGAAAGTGCTGCAGTAAGCCAGAACACATTAGAATAGCTTTTGGAACTTGTAGGATGATAAAAAACAGGATGCAATTTTTGTTACGGAGTCTCTTTAAGGACCAGCGTTGAATTCTGTGATCTGTGCTGGGTGGGCTCTACAGCCCCCAGCACAGTTCAAACACCAGGCAGAGAGATCAGATCACCCCCCTTTTTTTCCCCACTAGGGGGATGATGTGCTGGGGGGGGTCCGATCTCTCCTGCCTGCGTGTGGCTGGCGGGGGGGGGGCACCTCAAAGCCCCCCTCCGCGGCAAAATTCCGCTTCCCCCTCTCCTACCTGGCCCCCTGGTGATCGGGGCTGCACAGGACGCTATCCGTCCTGTGCAGCCTGTGACAGGACGTCCCCTGTCACATGGCGGCGATCCCCGGCCGCTGATTGGCCGGGGATCGCCGATCTGCCTTACGGCGCTGCTGCGCAGCAGCGCCGTACAATGTAAACAAAGCGGATTATTTCCGCTTGTGTCTACATTTAGCCTGCGAGCCGCGATCGGCGGCCTGCAGGCTATTCACGGAGCCCCCCGCCGTGAATTGACAGGAAGCAGCCGCTCTCGCGAGCGGCTGCTTCCTGATTAATTAGCCTGCAGCCGGCGACGCAGAACTGCGTCGCTGGTCCTGCAGCTGGCACTTTGCCGACGTGCGGTATGAGTGCGCAGTCGGCAAGTGGTTAATGCCTTCAGGGGATCCTCCTCAGTACGGAAAGCTGCTCCAGTCACTCGGCGAGCAGCGCCGCTGCAGTGGCAGGCTGCTAACAGAAGATGTTATGCCGGATCGGCTCAGACGTGCGACTTCCGGTTCACCAACCTTAGGGGAGAGACGTCACTTCCTAGTGCGTCTCAACCCAATAGCTGTGGCCACTTCCTTGCGTTCCAATCCTCCGAGATTCCTCCGTGTATCCAAATGTTGCAATATTGATGGAGGGGACGTGGGCCAATCTGTAGTATAGCGGGGCGCCCCTATAACAATACAGTCCACAGCTACTTGATTAACATGTTTCAACGGCACGGCCGTCGTCCTCAGAATCTATAGGTTGGTGTGAGTGTCGCCATCTTTTATATGGAAATGTTCTTTACATCACCACTCCTCCCTTCAATCCATTAAAATGACAGTTCCTTTTGTAGCTCCATAGTACACAAATCTCATAATACTGCAAGCATTTAAAGGGACTCCAAGCAGTGCAGAAACTATGGGAAGACGCATATCATTTTAACCACTTCCCGACCGCCGTATATACAATTGGCGGCCGGGAAGTGCACCCCGCAAGGACCGCCGTATAGACAAATGGCGGCGGACCTTGTAGGGGCATGGGCGGAGCGATCGCGTCATCCGTGACGCGATCCTCCGCCTCCGCCTGGCGCCGCAACATCCCGCCGGCGGGATGTTAAGTCCGCGATCGCCGCATACAAAGTGTATAATACACTTTGTAATGTTTACAAAGTGTATTATACAGGCTGCCTCCTGCCCTGGTGGTCCCAGTGTCCGAGGGACCACCAGGGCAGGCTGCAGCCACCCTAGTCTGCACCAAGCACACTGATTTCCCCCCCCCCCCCCCAGATCGCCCACAGCACCCATCAGACCCCCCCCCCCCTGCCCACCCCCCAGACCCCTGTTTGCACCCAATCACCCCCCTAATCACCCATCAATCACTCCCTGTCACCGCTATTTTTTTTTATCCCCCCCTGCCCCCTCCTGATCACCCCCCCACCCCTCAGATTCTCCCCAGACCCCCCCCCCCCCATGTACTGTATGCATCTATCCCCCCTGATCACCTGTCAATCACCCATCAATCACCCCCTGTCACTGCCACCCATCAATCAGCCCCTAACCTGCCCCTTGCGGGCAATCTGATTACCCCCCCCCCCCCCCCCACACACCAATAGATCACCCGCAGATCCGACATCAGATCACCTCCCAAGTGCATTGTTTACATCTGTTAGCTTCTCTAAACACCCACTAATTACCCATCAATCACCCCCTATCACCACCTGTCACTTTTACCTATCAGATCAGACCCTAATCTGCCCCTTGCGGGCACCCAATCACCTGCCCACACGCTCAGATTGCCCTCTGACCCCCCCCCTTATCAATTCACCAGTGCATTAATTACATCTGTTCTTCCCTGTAATAACCCACTGATCACCTGTCAATCACCTGCCAATCACCTATCACCCATCAATCACCCCCTGTCACCGCCACCCAACCATCAGCCCCTAACCTGCCCCTTGCGGGCAATCTGATCACCCACCCACACCAATAGATCGCCCGCAGATCCGACATCAGATCACCACCCAAGCGCAGCGTTTACATCTATTCTCTCCTCTAAACACCCACTAATTACCCATCAATCACCCCCTATCACCACCTGTCACTGTTACCCATCAATCACCCCCTGTCACTGCCACCCATCAAATACCCCCTGTCACTGCCACCCATCAATCAGCCCCTAACCTGCCCCTTGCGGGCAAACTGATCACCCACCCACACCAATAGATCGCCCGCAGATCAGACATCAGATCACCACCCAAGCGCAGTGTTTCCATCTATTCTCTCCTCTAAACACCCACTAATTACCCATCAATCACCCCCTATCACCACCTGTCACTGTTACCCATCAGATCAGACCCTAATCTGCCCCTTGCGGGCACCCAATCACCCGCCTACACGCTCAGATTGCCCTCAGACCCCCCCTTATCAATTCGCCAGTGCAATATTTACATCTGTTCTCCCCTGTAATAACCGACTGATTACCTGTCAATCACCTATCAATCACCCATCAATCACCCCCTGTCACTGCCACCCATCAATCACCCGCTGTCACTGCCACCCATCAATCAGCTCCTAACCTGCCCCTTGCGGGCAATCTGATCACCCACCCACACCAATAGATCGCCCGCAGATCCGACGTCCGATCACCTCCCAAGTGCAGTGTTTACATCTGTTCTCTACCCTAAACACCCACTAATTACCCATCAATCACCCCCTGTCACTACTACCTATCAGATTAGACCCCTATCTGCCCCTAGGGCACTCAATCACCCGCCCACACCCTCAGAATGCCCTCAGACCCCATCCCTGATCACCTCGCCAGTGCATTGCTTGCATCTATTCCCCCCTCTAATCACACCTTGAGACACCCATCAATCACCTCCTGTCACCCCCTAGCACACCTACCCATCAGATCAGGCCCTAATTTGCCCCGTGTGGGCTCCTGATCACTCGGCCAAACCCTCAGATCCCCCTCAGACCCCCTTCCGATCACCTCCCCAGTGCATTGATTGCATCTATTTTCCCCTCTAACCACCCCCTGAGACACCCATCAATAACCTCCTGTCACCCCCCTAGCACTCCTATATATCAGATCAGGCCCAATACAACCTGTCATCTAAAAGGCCACCCTGCTTATGACCGGTTCCACAAAATTCGCCCCTTCATAGACCACCTGTCATCAAAATTTGCAGATGCTTATACCCCTGAACAGTCATTTTGAGACATTTGGTTTCCAGACTACTCACGGTTTTGGGCCCGTAAAATGCCAGGGCGGTATAGGAACCCCACAAGTGACCCCATTTTAGAAAAAAAGACACCCCAAGGTATTCTGTTAGGTGTATGACGAGTTCATAGAAGATTTTATTTTTTGTCAAAAGTTAGCGGAAATTGATTTTTATTGTTTTTTTTTCACAAAGTGTCATTTTTCACTAACTTGTGACAAAAAATAAAATCTTCTATGAACTCGCTATACACCTAACGGAATACCTTGGGGTGTCTTCTTTCTAAAATGGGGTCACTTGTGGGGTTCCTATAATGCCCTGGCATTTTAGGGGCCCTAAACCGCGAGGAGTAGTCTAGAAAACAAATGCCTCAAAATGACCTGTGAATAATAATACAATAATACAATAACATTTGTAAAGCGCTTTTCTCCCATAGGACTCAAAGCGCATAGATCGTTGGGCCCCTTAGCGCACCTAGGCTGCAAAAAAGTGTCACACATGTGGTACCGCCGTACTCAGGAAAAGTAGTATAATGTGTTTTGGGGTGTATTTTTACACATACCCATGCTGGGTGGGAGAAATTTCTATGTAAATGGACAATGGTGTGTAAAAAAAAAATCAAACAATTGTTATTTACAGAGATATTTCTCCCACTTAGCATGGGTATGTGTAAAAATACACCCCAAAACACATTATACTACTTCTCCTGAGTACGGCGGTACCACATGTGTGGCACTTTTTTACACCCTAAGTACGCTAAGGGGCCCAAAGTCCAATGAGTACCTTTAGGATTTCACAGGTCATTTTGCGACATTTGGTTTCAAGACTACTCCTCACGGTTTAGGGCCCCTAAAATGCCAGGGCAGTATAGGAACCCCACAAATGACCTTATTCTAGAAAGAAGACACCCAAAGGTATTCCGTTAGGAGTATGGTGAGTTCATAGAAGATTTTATTTTTTGTCACAAGTTAGCGGAAAATGACACTTTGTGAAAAAAAACAATTAAAACCAATTTCCGCTAATTTGTGACAAAAAAATAAAATCTTCTATGAACTCACCATACTCCTAACGGAATACCTTGGGGTGTCTTCTTTCTAAAATGGGGTCATTAGTGGGGTTCCTATACTGCCCTGGCATTTTAGGGGCCCTAAACCGTGAGGAGTAGTCTTGAAACAAAAATGACCTGTGAAATCTTAAAGGTACTCATTGGACTTTGGGCCCCTTAGCGCAGTTAGGGTGCAAAAAAGTGCCACACATGTGGTATCGCCGTACTCGGGAGAAGTACTACAATGTGTTTTGAGGTGTATTTTTACACATACCCCATGCTAGGTGGGAGAAATACCTCTGTAAATGACAATCTTTTGATTTTTTTACACACAATTGTCCATTTACAGAGTTATTTCTCCCACCCAGCATGGGTATGTGTACAAATACACCCCAAAACACATTGTACCACTTCTCCCGAGTACGGCGATACCACATGTGTGGCACTTTTTTGCACCCTAACTGCGCTAAGGGGCCCAAAGTCCAATGAGTACCTTTAAGATTTCACAGGTCATTTTTGTTTCAAGACTACTCCTCACGGTTTAGGGCCCCTAAAATGCCAGGACAGTATAGGAACCCCACAAATGACTCCATTTTAGAAAGAAGACACCCCAAGGTATTCTGTTAGTAGTACGGTGAGTTCATAGAAGATTTTATTTTTTGTCACAAGTTAGCAGAAATTGATTTTTATTGGTTTTTTTCACAGTGTGTCATTTTCCGCTAACTTGTGACAAAAAATAAAATCTTCTATGAACTCACCGTACTACTAAGGGAATATCTTGGGGTGTCTTTATAAAATGGGGTCATTTGTGGGGTTCCTATACTGTCCTGGCATTTTAGGGGCCCTAAACCGTGAGGAGTAGTCTTGAAACAAAATTTCTCAAAATGACCTGTGAAATCCTAAAGGTACTCATTGGACTTTGGGCCCCTTAGCGCAGTTAGGGTGCAAAAAAGTGCCACACATGTGGTATCGCCGTACTCAGGAGAAGTAGTATAATGTGTTTTGGGGTGTATTTGTACACATACCCATGCTGAGTGGGAGAAAGATCTCTGTAAATGGACAATTGTGTGTAAAAAAAATTAAAAAATTGTCATTTACAGAGATATTTCTCCCACCCAGCATGGGTATGTGTAAAAATACACCGCAAAACACATTATACTACTTCTCCTGAGTACGGCAATACCACTTGTGGCACTTTTTTGCAGCCTAACTGCGCTAAGGGGCCCAAAGTCCAATGAGCACCTTTAGGCTTTACAGGGGTGCTTACAAATTAGCACCCCCCAAAATGCGAGGACAGTAAACACACCCCACAAATGACCCCATTTTGGAAAGTAGACACTTCAAGGTATTCAGAGAGGGGCATGGTGAGTCCGTGGCAGATTTCATTTTTTTTTGTCGCAAGTTAGAAGAAATGGAAACTTTTTTTTTTGTCACAAAGTGTCATTTTCCGCTTACTTGTGACAAAAATTAATATCTTCTATGAACTCACTATGCCTCTCAGTGAATACTTTGGGATGTCTTCTTTCCAAAATGGGGTCATTTGGGCGGTATTTATACTATCCTGGAATTCTAGCCTCTCATGAAACATGTCAGGTGGTCAGAAAAGTCATAGATGCTTGAAAATGGGAAAATTCACTTTTTGCACCATAGTTTGTAAACGCTATAACTTTTACCCAAACCAATAAATATACACTGAATGGTTTTTTTTTTAATCAAAAACATGTTTGTCCACATTTTTCGCGCTGCATGTATACAGAAATTTTACTTTATTTGAAAAATGTCAGCACAGAAAGTTAAAAAAATCATTTTTTTTGCCAAAATTCATGTCTTTTTTGATGAATATAATAAAAAGTAAAAATCGCAGGAGCAATCAAATAGCACCAAAAGAAAGCTTTATTAGTGACAAGAAAAGGAGCCAAAATTCATTTAGGTGGTAGGTTGTATGAGCGAGCAATAAACCGTGAAAGCTGCAGTGGTCTGAATGGAAAAAAAGTGGCCGGTCCTTAAGGGGTAGAAAGCCCTAGGTCCTCAAGTGGTTAAAGCCCTCTTTCTCCTCTTTCCAATGATATATAAATCGCCACCCTACACCTTTTAGTTTTCGCTATTTTCGCGATTGAAATTGTGGCAGCCGGGATTTCGATCGCGAAAATAGAAAAAACTAAAAGGCGTAGGGCGACGATTTAGGGGTCGTCAGAAAGAGAGCTTTAAAATGATATCCATCTTTCCATAGTTACATTGTATTACACAGGGCGACTTTTTCTCAAAGTCAGCAGCTCCATTCAGCAGAATGGAGCTGCTGACTTTAGGAAAAAGTCGCCCTGTGTAATACAATATAACTATGGAAAGATGGATATCATTTTAAAGCTCTTTTTCTGACGACCCCTAAATCGTTGCCCTACGCCTTTTAGTTTTCTCTATTTTCGCGATCGAAATCCCGGCTGCCACAATTTCAATCGCGAAAATAGCGAAAACTAAAAGGTGTAGGGCAGCGATTTATATATCATTGGAAAGAGGAGAAAGAGCTTTAAAATGATATGCATCTTCCCAGTTTCTGCACTGCTCGGAGTCCCTTTAACTCTTAAAATTCCTATTTCATCTACAATTGCTGTCTGACCCTATTAAAATTCACATTTATAAATATAAATGCAAATGGGGAAACCAGCAGCTCAATAGGGGACCAGATTACTCACAGCAAACACCGTCATGTTAAATAAAATAAACTGATTATCAAAAAACTTGAATTATACATGTACAGGATCTTCTCAAAAAATTAGCACATTGTGATAAAGTTCATTATTTTCTGTATTGTACTGATAAACATTAGACTTTCATATATTTTAGATTCAAATATACACAACTGAAGTAGTTCAAGCCTTTTATTGTTTTAATATTGATGATTTTGGCAAACAGCTCATGAAAACCCAAATTTCCTATCTCAAAAAATTTGCATATTTCATCCGACCAATAAAAGAAAAGTGTTTTTAAAACAAAAAAAGTCAACCTTCAAATAATTATGTTCAGTTATGCACTCAATACTTGGTCGGGAATCCTTTTGCAGAAATGACTGCTTCAATGCGGCGTGGCATGGAGGCAATCAGCCTGTGGCACTGCTCCAGGATGCTTCGATAGCGGCTTTAAGCTCATCCAGAGTGTTGGGTCTTGCGTCTCTCAACTTTCTCTTCACAATATCCCACAGATTCTATGGGGTTTAGGTCAGGAGAGTTGGCAGGCCGATTGAGCACAGTAATACCATGGTCAGTAAACCATTTACCAGTGGTTTTGGCACTGTGAGCAGGTGCCAGGTTGTGCATAAAGCTCCATAAAGCTTTTCAGCAGATGGAAGCATGAAGTGCTCCAAAATCTCCTGATAGCTAGCTGCATTGACCCTGCCCTTGATAAAACACAGTGGACCAACACCAGCAGCTGACATGGCACCCCAGACCATCACTGACTGTGGGTACTTGACACTGGACTTCAGGCATTTTGGCATTTCCCTCTCCCCAGTCTTCCTCTAGACTCTGGCACCATGATTTCCGAATGACATGTAAAAGTTGCTTTCATCCGAAAAAGTACTTTGGACCACTGAGCAACAGTCCAGTGCTGCTTCTCTGTAGCCCAGGTCAGGCGCTTCTGCCGCTGTTTCTGGTTCAAAAGCTGAAAAGCTTTATGGAGATGAAGATTTCATTTTTCAGCACGACCTGGCACCTACTCAGTGCCAAAACCACTGGTAAATGGTTTACTGACTATGGTATTACTGTGCTCAATTGGCCTGCCAACTCTCCTGACCTAAACCCCATAGAGAATCTGTGGGATATTGTGAAGAGAGAGTTGAGAGATGCAAGACCCAACATGCTGGATGAGCTTAAAGGGGAACTGAAGAGAGAGCTACATGGAGGCTGTCATGTTTATTTCCTTTTAATCAATACCAGTTGCCTGGCAGCCCTGCTGGTCTATTTCTCTGCAGTAGTATCTGATTAAAACCAGAAACAAGCATGCAGCTAGTCTTGTCAGATCAGACTTATAAGTCTGAACCACTGAAACACCTCATCTGCTGCATGCCTGTTCAGGGGCTATGGCTAATAGTATTAGAGGCAGAGGATCAGCAGGGCTGCCAGGCAACTGGTATTGTCTAAAAGGAAATAAACATGACAGCCTCCATATACCTCTCTCTTCAGTTCCCCTTTAAGGCCACTATCGAAGCATCCTGGGCCTCCATTACACCTGAGCAGTGCCACAGGCTGATTGTCTCCATGTCATGCTACATTGAAGCAGTCATTTCTGCAAAAGGATTCCCGACCAAGTATTGAGTGCATAACTGAACATAATTATTTTAAGGTTGACTTTTGTTTTAAAAACACTTTTCTTTTATTGGTCGGATGAAATATGCTAATTTTTTGAGATAGGAAATTTGGGTTTTCATGAGCTGTATGCCAAAATCATCAATATTAAAATAATAAAAGGCTTGAACTACTTCAGTTGTGTGTATTTGAATCTAAAATATATGAAAGTCTAATGTTTATCAGTACATTACAGAAAATAATGAACTTTATCACAATATGCTAATTTTTTGAGAAGATCATAATATATATATATCTCTATCTCTATCTCTATCTCTATCTCTATCTCTATCTATCTATCTATATATATATATGTATGTATATGTAAAAGGAAGAGGGGTAATATGCTACATCATAAAGCCAAAGCGTTCCATTTCATCATTCAACCCTTTTGGCATCAAGGTGTCTAAATTAAAGATCCACCTACTCTCCTGCCTGGACATTTTGGCTATATAATCCCCTCCCCTTGTCTCTTTGTACCACCTCTAAACCGAAATACACCACATCCCATATACGGCATCTATGGACGTCCCTAAAATGTTTGGCCAATGGGTGCCCCTCCCAATATAATTTAAGTGTTCACCTATCGTACTGGCCAATGTCCTCTTGGTGCAGCCAATGTATTTCTTACCGCATGGACATATTAAACAGTAAATTACTCCCTTCGTATCGCATGTAATCAGTTCTTTAATCTTATAATTTTCGTCCCCCTCTCTTACTTGCGTAATCTTTTTGTAGGCCTTGGTTTTCTTACAATGAATGCACCTCCCACATTTCACATTCTTTGTATGAGTGCATGAACGCATGAGAGTGTGCACATGTTTGAGATTTCTGATATATAGCTATAACATTTATAATAAACCGTTTATATTCAGAACAGTATCTGTGTAATAACCTATGTCCAGCGCACCCCCGACCATATTACAATTTAAGATTAACTTCTTACATCCCACACTCCCATAAATACCCAAAACACTTGAATTAAAAAAAAATTAAAACAAATTAGAATAAAAAAAAAAAACAAATATTTTCTGTAGGGACTGAACTTTTTTTTAATATGTCTGTCAAGAGGGTATATTGTTATTTTTTTAATTATGGGCTTGTAATTAGTGGTGGACGCAAAACTGAAAAATTGCACCTGTATTTCCAAATCAAATATTGGGGACATATTGTACTAGGGAAAAATTGTAAACATTGCAATAACTGGGACAGATGGGCAAATAAAATGTGTGGGTTTTATTTACAGTCAAACCTTTTATTTTAAAACTATGATGGCTGAAAACTGAGACAATTTTTTTCCATTTGTTTCTTATTCCCATTAATATGCAGTTAGAATAAAATAATTGTTAGCAAAAAGTACCATCCAAAGAAAGCCTTATTGGTGACGGAAAAAACAAGCTATAGATCATTTCAGTGTGATAAGTACTGATAAAGTTATTGGCAGGTGGACGCAGCGCTGAAACATGAAAATTGCTGGGATCAATGGGAACCGTGATGAAAAATAAAGCACCAGATACTTACCTAAGGAGAGGGAAGGCTCTGGGTCCTAATGAGCCTTCCCGTTCCTCTCCAGGTGCCCAGGGGCCATGGTCGCAGCAATCGCCTGTGCGACCGGGACACTCCTCACCACCTGCTGCCACTGAGGGAGTTAGATCCTCACTTCGCCACGATCCAAGCTGCTGCGGCTACAAATTTCTTTCTGTTCTTGTGTTCAGTCTCACAATAAGAGCGCCCTCTAGGGGGTGCGCTTACTGTGAGATGGAACACAAGAACAGGAAGAAGATTGTAGCTGCAGCACGTGGATCATGGCAAGTGAGTATCTGATGACTGCTGAGCCACTGCTGGTCCTGCTGTTGAATCCCCCCCTATAATGAAGTACCTATTCCTGACTATACTGAGGCTTCCAATCCTGGCCATCTAAACTGAGGTACCTATTCCTGACTATGTATACCAAGGTACCTACTCCTGGCCATTTAATGTAGGGTGGGGGCCCAGGTCCAATTTCCACATTGGGGCCCCGAGGTTTATAGCTGCGCCTCTGCCGGTGCCCATTCCAGTGCAGGATCCCCTGTAGCAGCATTCAACCAATTTGCCCTGTCAGTGTGGTAAGAATCATGTTAACTACTGGCATGCAAAGCTAGAGGTTTTAGTTGTTTTTTTTAAACTCCCTTAGTAGAAGAAATGCCCATTTTATTTATTTTCATAGATACCCAAGTTTATCCAGATCACTTAGGCTCTATTCACACCTGCGTTTTCAAAACGGCAATTTTTGCATGAGTGATTTTTCTGTGGGAAAAAAAAAAAAAAAAAATCACTGAACACTGTGGCGATTTTGGCGTGATCGAGTTTTGCGCTTCTATTGCACTGAAACGCAATCACCTGGAAATTGCCTGAAAATTGTGGCAGGCTACGCATTTGGCACAAGTCGCCCAAGTAAGAATGAGCCCATAGGGTTTCATTATGCTAGCGCTTTTAAAAAGCACTAGCGTTTCAGAGTTTTGCTGAAATCGCAGCAAAACGCTCTAGTGTGAATGGGGCCTTAGGGCCCCATTTCACACAATATTGTAGCAAAATCCCTGCTATTTTGCCTCCCTACCCTCAAGTAGAGTGTGCTGGAGGTATGACTGCAGAGATATCAGGGCTTAAATATCAGCAACATATTATGCAAATCAGGAAGGAGCTGTATGTGATGTCAATACCCACAGGGTTGTAACATCCAAGGCTGAATTTTGATCCTATAGTCCTTGAATTGTCACTGAGTGGGAGGGATTTCTACCTTTTCAGCTGGATTTCCCCCAAGGACTGAGTTTTCTCTGAAAAAAAAAAACTCCGCTTCACACTGGTGAAGTTAATTTCCACCTTACAGTTCCTCTTTAACCCCTTTGGCATTATGATTCTTTCTGGATTTTAGGGTCTAAGAGCAGTGCAATTTTTATTGCATGATTTTAGATTCTACAACCTGGGAAAAAAAAAAAAAAATCATGCTGCTAGGGAGTTCTGCAGCAGCCCAGCACTCACCTCCCTGAGATCCAGCTCTGCATTTTTCCCTCTAGCCTCTGGGTGGCACTGTAACCCTATAGTGAGATTGCTGGCTGTCATGACAAGACCGCAATCTCACCAAGAGGAGGGCAGAGCCTCAGGAGGGAAAGAATGGCTGCCGACATCTTGTTCCCCCAAGGAGGCGAGTTAAAGCGCCCACTGCACACATTGCTCTGCATAGACCTCCAGGCAGCTACCACTAGGTCAGCTCGGTGAATCACCCAATTGAATGCCAAATACAAAAAAAGCAAATGCTTACTCCCAGACAGCACTTTACCATTTGCAAATACTTACACGTTTCTGCAGTACCAAATGTAGCAAGAGCTGTAAGCAATCCAGCTATAGATGGGAGAGCGAGCTCTGTCGTGCATAATCATAGATTACATGACCAGCAGGGGACAGCATGCAGGTACCCTTCTTTTGCCCAGGGGCACCTTTCTAGATTACATACTGCAGACAGGTGTAAGTATTTGCACCTTTGTATTGGCTGGCAGGCTGTGTAAGAGTGAATAAAAAAAAATGGCATGCTCTCGCCGTGGGTTTCTTTTAGGTTCTCTAGTTTCCTCCCATTGTCGGGGGGGGGGGGGGCTTCAGTCTGTGCATGTAAAAATTTCCACATCCCCTTGTGCTTCCGCTTAGCGAGAAGCACAAGGAGGGAAAAACCTCAAGGTGGCCATCTTGTGGCCAAATAGTACAACTACATCTACATATTTTTTTACATTACAATTTACACAATAAAAATTAACTGTTTATTTCCCACACCAAAATATAACCCAAATAAATTTTAACCACTTCAGCCTACAGCTTCGAAAATCTTATGCATCCAAGCAATGTTCACCTCCCATTCATTCGCTAATAACTTTATCGCTACTTATCAAAATTAATTGATCTATATCTCGTTTTTTCCGCCACTAATTAGGCTTTCTTTAGGTAGCACATTTTGCTAAGAGCCACTTTACTGTAAATACATTTTAACAGGAAGATTAAGATAGAAATGGAAAAAAAACATTTCAGTTTTTGGCCATTATAGTTTAAAATTAATACATGCTACAGTAATTAAAACCCATGCATTTTATGTGCCCATTTGTCCCGCTTATTACACCATTTAAATTACGTCCCTATCACAATTTATGGCGCCGATATTTTATTTAGAAATAAAGGTGCATTTTTTCAATTTGCGTCGATCACTATTTACAAGCTTATAATTTTAAAAAATGTAATAAGATACTCTCTTGACATGTATATTTAAAAAGTTCAGACCCTTAGGTAACTATTTATGTAGTTTATTTTTTTTTAATTGTAATTTTTTTTATTATTTTTTTTAATACAAAAATGTATTTGGGTAATTTTAGTGTGGGAGGTAAATAGCCAATTTTAGATGTAAAATAATGTATTTTTTATTCAATACAGGTATGTGGGTGCAGTTTACTATTTGGCCACAAGATGGCCACATTCAAAAAGTTCCTAGATGCGAACGATGTCGCATCTAGGAACTAAAATGAAGAGAAGTTGTTTCCTGGGGGCAGAAATACCACGCTCTCTGATGAGAAAGCGTCGGTATTTCTGCCGGGGACTTGGATCGGTGAATGGGAATTATATTCCCATTCACTGATCGGGGGGGCAGCGGGAGGCAGCGGGGGCGCGCGCCCGATCGCGCGCACCACACGGCTGCAGCACCACTGCCTATCTGGACGGATATATGCGTCCAGATATGGCGAAGTGGTTAATGGAAAAAAAATTACAACTAAAAAAAAAAAGACAAAAAGACAGTTACCTAAGGGTCCTAACTTTTTAAATATGCATTTGAAAGGGGTATACTACAAACTTTTTTTAAATTATAAGCTTGTAAATAGCAATGGACGCAAAACGGAAAAAATGCACCTTTATGTCCAAATAAAAAATATTGGCGCCATACATTGTGATAGGGACAACATTTAAATGGTGTCATAACAGACAAATTGGCAAATACATAGGTCTTAATTATGGTAGCGGGTATTATTTTAAAGCTATAATGGCTGAAAACTGAATGCCTTTTTTCCCGCCATTTAATTCTGTTAAAATGAATTTATAAAAAAATTCTTAGCAAAATGTACCACCCAAAGAAAGCATAATTAGTGGCGGAAAAAATAAGATATAGATCAATAAATTGTGCCAAGTAGTGATAAAGTTATTAGCGAATGAGAGGTGAAAATTGCTCTGATGCATAAGGTGAAAAATCCCTGCGGGCTGAAATGGTTAAACAATACCAGTTGCCTGGCAGTCCTGCTGATTTCTTTGGCGGCAGTATTGGCCAAATCACACACCCGAAACAAGCATGCAGCTAATCCAGTCTGACTTCATTTAGAGCACCTGATCTGCATGCTTGTTCAGGGACTGTGGCTGAAAGTATTCGAGACACAGGATCAGCAGGAGGAGAGTCAGGCAATTGGTATATTAAAAAGGAAAAAGCCATATCCTCAGTTTAGGTTGCCTTTAAGGGCTCTGCCTCAGGAGACCAGGGACAAAGATCAAGCCGCAATCACCTACTCTTCCTTTCTGAATAAAATTCAATGTGAGGAAGATCCCTTCCATGGATATTTTTAACCAAAGAAATAAGGTTTCCAAGAATGATGCTACGCTTAGAGGTCTATTGATGCTCTTTAGTGAAAATATTCTTCCTGCATGGGAACAGGATGGCAAACCAAACTGGCAAGTTTTATATTCCAACAGGTATGGTGAGGCTGTTTATTTCACTACCCCTTATTACCGTACTTAGAGCTATGATTAAGGGCCAAATACCCCGAAACATGTCAGCCTTTGTACTTATCTGTATAGAGCAGGGGTCTCAAACTCAATTTACCTGGGGGGCCGCAGGAGGCAAAGTCAGGATAAGGGCTGGGCCGCATAAGGAATTTCACAATCGCGGCGCATCGCCGCCTCTGCCCGCCCTTCACAGAGAGGGGCGGGGAGAGGCGGCGATCCGTGCGGCTATTGACGTCAGGAGGGGCAGAGCTGAAGCTGAAAGCTCTGCCCCTTCCAGGAAATGCCGGCGGATTGCCCCCCGGGCGATTTGGGGGCTCTGCAGCCCGTTTAGCGGCGGGGATGTGGCGGATTACTTGGGAGCACTGAAGCGAACTATAAGGAAGCTTTTGCTGGCGAGGGCCACAAAATATTGTATCGAGGGCCGCAAATGGCCTGCGGGCCGCGAGTTTGAGACCCCTGGTATAGAGGATATGCCCTGAATAAAAAAAAAAATTGAGCTTCCTTGAGACGTTGGACCATTTTTTCCTTTTTGGTTTACCCCCTATTACACTGCCACTCACCATACAGTCCTTATCCTAGTGCTTTTTTTTATTAATGTGCTCATTATTCTGACTCCCAACCCTATTATGTTCTCTATTAAATGCCAAGGGACCCCTGCAGAGTACTCAAGGACCCCTGAGGTTCCAGGGAACCCTGGTTGAGAAAGCCTACTCTTAGCCATTACAAGGATCTGAAATTTGCTTTTTGATTTGATTAGCAGGATAAATATTTTCAATTGAGATTGTCATGCTGAAACATTCTGGGTTTGGAGAAGATATTTTTTAGTCCGTCTCATTAAACCTGTCAGCTACAATTTGAGATTTTTTCTTTTAGATTTAACCTTCCTGGTAGTAGCCCAGAGCCAGACTGGGAGGGCCCTGGATACCTCTGGTGAGATCACAGTTTGTCATGACAACCTCCTCACTATGAGGTTACAGTGCCACCCAAGGACAGAGGTAGAATTGCAGCGCTGGATCCCTGCAGGTGAGCAAGTGCAGGGCTGCTGCAGATCTCACTAGTATGCTTTTTTTCCCGTGTTTTAGGGTTTAAAAGTGTGCAGGAAAATTGCACCGCTTTTAGAACTCAGTCATATTATAAGCACTTCTGAGCGCTTGCGATTGATTAGCGTTTTGAGCAAAAAAAAAAAAAAAAAAAAAAAAAAAAAATTCACATACATGATCGTGGCAATTTTTACGGAAATGAATAGTATCAGTTTCCTAAAAAGCGCTCAGAAAAGCACCGATAGTGTGGCTGAGCCCTTACAACACCAGGAAGGTTAAACAACTTGAACTACATTTTGAGTCAACATTAGCAACTGATCAGTTCTTTTTTGATCTACAGTACCTCCTCCTCATAATGTTCCTGCTGCATAAACTGCTGCTGCTCACCCCACTTAATATGCCAAAATGGGTGAAGCTGCCTAGGTTCTCCACCATGGTGCTGTAAAAAGGGGTGCTTGTTTCTAAAATACTTGCTATGGTGGAAAAAAAAACAAAACAAAAAAAACCAAGCACCTGAGATGGGGGGTTGCAACACATGCTAAAAGCAAGCGCTGCTACACACCTCTCAAGCACTTCACAGGTAAAAAGCCCATTCTAGGCAAAAAGGAATGCTTCGAGTTTGAGGATAGTATACAAGTTGGTTTGACAAAAACATAAGAAAAAGTTACGTTGAATCGTTTTATTAAGACAAACTATTACAAGTCAGAAACAGAGAACCATTAATAATTAGTGCAGTATGTAACAGTCTGAACACTGGTATAACATTACTAGAAAACCCAACACCGAAACTTTCCAGTACAATACAACAGTAACCAGCAAAGTATGAAAACTGGATAAGTGAAAAGCTACAATTCCACATTACCCAAACAGTGCAGAATGCCTGTCTACATAAGAGCTTCTAGACATATACAGGAGGGGAAACATTGATGGGATTGAACTCTGCAATGCTGAGCGCTCTTCACAAACAGGGAGCATTTAGCTCTCAGCGTCATCTTTGTCTTTTCCCTTTCTGATTTCTTCTCCTTTTTTCTCCTAAGGAAACAAAAAAGAATTTAGGTTTCCAGATCCAGCAGTATCATGTCTCCTGAACACCATTAGTGAGATATCACGTGTGGAAATCACAGCCAGTTCCCCGTGTTTTGGCACAAGACGTGCATTTGAATGCACCCGGTTTACAATAGCCAGCGATATGTGGAAATGCAGGTATTCTGCCGAATAGTACAGGTTGTGTGTTTTTTGTTTTTACATGCTATGTGAATCATTGTAGGAGTTTTCACACTTCGTATTAAATCCGCTTTCAAGCTGGAATATCCTGGACCATATTCAAATTAAATCAGTAACTGATCTTTTGCGATAGAAGCAGTTCTGCCCCTTTGCTAGCCAATTCACTACCATTGGTAGCGCTCACGCAACACAGGAAAGCAGACAAAGGTCAGTGAAATCTACACCCCGTTTTGACTCCCTAATACCTGTCAGGGCGTAGATTTCACCTGACCATCGCCATGTGTTTTCGTTGCCTTCTACCCACTGCAGCTCAACCACTCTGCCGTCTGACGGCAGAGCTCTGTGACCTGGTCAGGATCATTGACTCCTGGCCATGTCATTAATGTAAGCAACTCCCATTGGCTTACACTGATCACATGGCCAGCCAATGAAAGCGGCTCCTGACTGGCTCACAGAGCTGAGACGGTAGAGGAGGTGGCCTGAGGTTCCAGGTGTGCGGCGATTCATCGGTATCAGGTGGTTTCTGGTCCTAAGGGAGCAGAGATCGCTGGTACTTAAGTGGTTAAGAAAACCCATTCTTTGCAAGTTATGAACACTTTTTTTAAGACTACACACAGATCGTGCGTTGTAACATAAAGGCCACTTCGCAAGTCTGCTTGCTGCACTGCAATGTGCCACTTATGCGATGTTCAGTGTGGTGGTTGCAGTATAATGCAAACGTTTAAAAAATTAGTGAGGCACACTTTACTGTATACAATGTGTGGAGCCCTTTTCCAATTATATTGCGTTATGGCTGTTACAAGGAACTAAATGACACTGAACCTAGCCAAAAAGAGATAAGACTATACTGAACAGGCTAAAATCTGCAAAATACAAGGAAGTTTTATGGTCATATGGGGTGAGGATTGACGCGAGCCACCCTCCCCCGGGACGAGTAACTACGCTCCTGCAAAATGCCACAACTCTGCAGGTGCGTAGCTACTATGTCCCTCCAGCCGCGCCCCCGCTCGGTACCGCCACTAGAATGCATGCGAGTGCACTTTTTAAATTTCATTAAACATTCAAATTGTTTTATGCTATGGAAGCATGTGTATTTTATGTTTGAGGTGAATATTCTTTTAAGACCAAGCAGCATGAGGGACCATTCACACTAGGGCGATTAGTGGGAGAGTCCCACTAATCATTAAAGCGCTAGTGCAATTGTAACCCTATGGCAGTGATCTCACTGCCGCGATTGCTGCCTATCACTGGTGTTTCACGATTAACCTGCTGAGCGGTCTGGACGAGCTCAGCTCGTCCAACACCGCCAGAGGCTGCCGCTCAGGCCCTGCTGGGCCGATTTTCGTAAAATAAAAAGCAGCACACGCAGCCGGCACTTTGCCAGCCGCGTGTGCTGCCTGATCGCCGCCGCTCTGCGGCGATCCGCCGCGAGCAGCGGCGAAAGAGGGTCCCCCCAGCCGCCTGAGCCCAGCGTAGCCGGAACAAAAAGTTCCGGCCAGCGCTAAGGGCTGGATCGGAGGCGGCTGACGTCAGGACGTCGGCTGACGTCACTCCGCTCGTCGCTATGGCGACGATCTAAGCAAAACAAGGAAGGCCGCTCATTGCGGCCTTCCTTGTTTATTCTGGGCGCCGGAGGCGATCGGAAGAACGCCTCCGGAGCGCCCTCTAGTGGGCTTTCATGCAGCCAACTTTCAGTTGGCTGCATGAAATAGTTTTTTTTTTTATTTAAAAAAAACCCTCCCGCAGCCACCCTGGCGATTTAATCAGAACGCCAGGGTGGTTAACGGCAATTGCAAAACATGTTACCTGCAGCATTTTCTTGCCATTCTTGAGCTATCGCGATACAGTGCTTATAAAAGTGCTGATCACGATCGCTCCGAATCACAAGAGTGTACAGCGATTTTAACATGTTAATCACTGTAAACCAAAAAACTGCACTAAGCGCAACCGTTGTGACATACAAGAGTGAATGGGCCCCTAAGTGTGTACAGGAGGATAGTGACAAGCTGGGGACTGCCTAGGTAAACATCCAGAGGTATTGTGTGAACCATCTGGCTGGGAGTCCGTGTTCCAACTTGAGGGTGTGGTGGAGGCTTTCATCTATTGAGGAATCCTATCCTGTCATGCAGGTCTTTTGGATTGGAAAGTGCCGGCTGCTTACCTGGTAGCAGTGTTCCGGCGAGTCCTCCAGGACGGCCCCTCCTGAGAGTGTGTAAGTCCCCCCTCCCAAATCGGAAACACCTTAAGAGAATTAAAATAATTAATTGATGCAGTATAAATCCCACCTCCTCAATCTCCCACAGTTTATGCAAAGAGAAGAATAACGAACCACACTCCCCTTATAAATAAAAAGGTAAAAGTCAGGGTTGGGAACTAGGCGGCCGTCCTGGAGGACTCGCCGGAACACTGCTACCAGGTAAGCAGCCGGCACTTCCTCCCTTCGTCCTCCAGGACGGCCCCTCTTGAGATTTAGCGAGAAATTTACCCTAGGGTGGGATGACTGCTTGCAGAACTTTACGACCAAAAGACTGGTCTTGAATGGAGAGGAGTTTAACTCCGTAATGCTTAACGAATGTCGAATGCCTGGACCATGTGGCAGCCCGACAATCTGTTCCAAAGAGACTCCCGACCTTTCTGCCCATGACGTCGATAAAGATCTGGTCGAGTGTGCTGTAATATGAGCAGGTGCTATTACCTGAGCTTCTGAGTAAGCAAGAGTAATAACCTCCTTAATCCATCTAGACACCGTAGCTCTAGAAACCTGAACTCCTGTTCTAGAACCTCCGAAAGCTATCAGGTTAGCTGAATTTCTCCAGTCCTTGGTTCTTCCCAATGGGACATGAAGTCTAAGATGCAATATAAGTACTACCTCCTACCTATCCTGAGTGCATTGAATATTACTTTGAATCAGTAGGAGATTTAGCGATGGATTTAAGTGGGTATATCCATTTGTGGAGGCTACGTGGAAAACCAATTACCGGTAACCATACTTTTTGGCTTCTGCTTGCCTCCACCATAGGTGACCAATGAGAGTTAGAATATAACCTCTTCTCAGGATAGGACCACTCCAAGGATTGATTTCTTGGTAGATCCAAAACGATAGAGCTTTATGAATGTGACATAAGAGGCCCATGCAGTAGCTTCACCCTCATATCCAGTGAGCTTAATTTACCTCTTTTTTAATTGAGAAATTAGCACATAAGGAAGAGATAAAGATTCCCTGATCCTTGTGGAAATCAGACCTAAGTTTCGTAGAAATAAGAGCGGTAACCTGAAATCAATTCTATTCTTCAGGAAAGACATGGATGGTGGTTAAATGTATAGGGCCTGTCACCACCAACAAATATCTAAGGACTAAGTCTGTATAGTGATAGCCTTACTAATTCAGACGAATGACAGCCTCACTTTAGGATGAGCAGACTGTTGGAATGTAAGTATACTTGAATTCTAGTCTCAGGTACTGAAGTCTAGTAAAGACTTGATACAGGGTCTCTTTAAGCAGAGTTTCTCAGAGAGAAATCATACAGTCATGTACCAGGAACATCTTCCTGGTGGAAGACCACATAATGGGTTATCAGGTCTAACTGCCCCCGACAGTTAGACGACGGACACCGTAAACAAAGCCGATATTTACAAAACATTGCATTCTTTGTAACTAGGTTATAAAGAAATGGCTTATTAATTAATGAGGTGGGTCTGGGTCACATGCCCATGCCAACACAAGATGCTTAATAAAGCCCTTTGAAAGGTGAAGAAGGCTGTCTCCGCTCTATCTCCTGTATGCTGATGAGTTTCTGGTGCCGGAGCAAAAAGGTGTGTGGTGCTGTTGCCAATGGCAACCAGCATATAAATTCTTACACAGACCATGCCTTCAGATATCGAGAGGTCACTATAAAATGGCCTGACCCTGCTTCACAAAGATCATCCAAGATCTGCAAGAACAATGGCACCTTTACCAAAGGTTGGGCTACAGCAGATGCCAAACCTGTTTTGGTCAGTCTGACGCAAAAAGAATACCTGTGGTCTGATCCTACATCCCT
Organism: Hyperolius riggenbachi; assembly: GCF_040937935.1. Lineage (NCBI taxonomy): Eukaryota > Metazoa > Chordata > Amphibia > Anura > Hyperoliidae > Hyperolius > Hyperolius riggenbachi. The sequence continues at coordinate 341,986,692 of NC_090647.1, read as the reverse complement.
TTTCGCAGTACCCCTCAAGGGGGAAAAAACAAAAACGTATGCTCCCCCAGTGCCGCAAAAAAAGTGTTCACACAAAAAAAAAAAAAAAGAAACATTGTTCCAAGCAGAAACCAGGTAGCTGCAAATTGTCAAACATATTTGTTCGGATGCCAGTTCTGAGATGGTTGTTTGCAACTCAACCTACATGCTAGAATAATATCCCTTCCTTTGAGATAAGCTGATCTCAAGGAAGCACCTTGTTCACTGCCCAGCAGAATGTCTGAGCATAGGAAGTTTAAGATTATGGGTGGACTATAAGTCCCTTGTTAGTTTAAATTGAGTCACAAGTGTAATTCCCAGTGTGAAGATTCACAAATCTGTTTTCCAACCGATTCTCTCATTTCTGGAGAGTACTCCAGACTGCCAGTAAAATTAAAGAGAATATTTTCTCCAGTGAAGCACACCTGTCATGCATCTAATTAAGATTCAGATGCCCTGTACAACTCCAGAGTCTTGCATCTGTCGTAATAACGAATGGATTTTATAATCCATTCGATTGCAGATTTGGTTGAGAAGTCCATTTTTAGGGAGAGTGTCACTGGATCTGACATCCAGATCGATTTCTCTATCCAACCACTGACATAGAATTGCTGTTTGAAATATTTTGTAGACAGTTTGTGCATAAGCAACAACTGGAATACTGGCAAAATGAAAGACATAGCTTGTCTGTGACCACCTTTGCTCTGAAAAACTATCAGAGTGTTTTTGATCCAATCCTTTCTGCAGATTCATCCTAAATACTCTACAGTTGTAAAACAACCTGCATATTATCTTAGGTCTTCCTTCATTTTCACAGCTAGGTAAAGCTAGAAAATATCTTCTGTATACTCAGATTGCTGCTATTAAAATCATTCTTTCATAAAGATCCTGGGAACACTTGTAACCCATCAAGGAAGTACTCAGGACTGCAAATGAAAAAGACTTGGGATTGAATCCTGAATTGCTGCCTCAGCATTTATGTTGCGCTTCTGTCCCGACAGACGGAAGGCGTCTGAGCTGCAGCCATTAAGGTACGCTCAGTAGGCAGTAGCAGTTCCAAAGAGCCTCGCCCAAGGACTCCTTACCGAACAGGTGTAGGCTTTCTGAACAGGGAGAGCTAAGGTACTAATCCCAGTCCCCAGTGTCAGAGGTAGAGCCCTTAACCACCACACTAGCCACTGTCACTTTAAACTTTTTTTTTTTAAAACAAACTTGCCATCAGAATAACTTATGCATCAACCTTGCATCTATTTATATGCAAAAAACAGTGTTGCAATTCAAATGTCTATGTGCAGAATCCCTGCACATAATTAAGTAAAAACACATCTGCTAATAGCTTGACTCCTGTGCATATTCCCTGCACAAAATTATCTTCTGAAAGCACACCTGCTACCAGCATCATTATCTGAAAAGAGCACTTGCTATTGCAAACAGAATGTCTGTGTATAATTACACACCATTGTTATCTGAAAATTAGCTTTGCAAACTAAAGGTTTCTGTGCATATTTGTTGCATGTAATTCTGCATTGCATTCAGAACCCTGCATTCAGACTTTGTGCCAATCCCTGAATATAATATCTGAAATACACCATTGCATTCAGAATATCCATGTGCTAAGCCCTGCACATAATTATCTGATAAGTAGCATTGCATTCAGGATCTGTAAAGCACACCTGCTGGCAGATAAACTAAGCATGCATGTAATTGTCTGAAAATGTATGCACACAAATCATTAACAGAAAACCCAAACTTGTTATAACATTTGTGCACAATTCATTACATGAAAGTATAACTGCTTTCAGAATATTATGGCCAACCAAAATATGTATGCATGTATTTGCATAATCCGCACCACACCATTCATTGTAATCAGCCAAGCTTCAATCAAAATGCACAATCCCTGATTGTGGAAAAATCTACTTTGAGACCCAGATTTAAATGATTCCAACAATCAAGCAATTGATTATGTATATGGCTGCTCCCCTGTGGTATGAACGCTTGAATTTGAGGGAATTGCCAGAACAAAAAGGTGTAGCCTGCATAGGGCAAGAGGGTAAAGCTGCCCTGAAAGCTGAGAAAGTTGTAGCCATTTCTTGTTTCATGGGTTTCATCAGGTCAAATAAAGCTACTGTGGTACTTTCAGGTCTAGGAGCATAAGACTTGATATAACTGACCAAACAAAGTCTTAGAGGTTCCTTCAGGCAACTTGCAACCACATTTAGTACATCAGCTAGACTTCGAAGTGCTTTTGAGTTTCTGTAGTACTCAAACACCAAGAGTCTTACTAACATGTACCCGTTAACAATATGACAGGAGTCTGCAATAAACACTGCAATGTGTTTGCTTACCGGTGGATGTGACCTGACTGCTCAGTTTCACCAGTTGCAGCACTCTCCTGAGCTTCTGTGGTGGGCCCACTTGACTGCACCATGACCCCCTCAGAGCTGTAGCGTCTGCGTGTATAGCGTGGCCATGGCGGTTTACAAAACTCGCACTTTCAGCCGTCTAACACGATCAGTACGCATGACGTTTTATGCATGACGTAGTACGCACCACGCGCTCACGCGTATCCAATGATGCATACATGCGACCTATCATGCAAACTCACGTCATATTCGGGCATGCGGAAAATCCGGCATCTCTGCTTACCGCCGCCATGCCCGCAGAAAGTATAATGAAGAGAGGGAACCTCTCCAGTCCCCTTCATTCAAAATAGGAAAAAACAGGTAACCACCTGCTTAGCTTCCTATTCTAGGCCGCACACCGGTAACAAGCCTAAATTATACTTTACAAAAAAAATAAAAAAACAAAGAAAAACAATAAAAATGGTGCAGCAGGTGCCAACAGGCTCCCCTACTGAAAGGAACAACCTTCCCTGGTGCTTCCGTGGTGAGGTCTGGGAAACAAACAAAAAAACTGTGGGAGATTGTGAGGAGGTGGGATTTATACTGCATCAATTAATTATTTTAATTCTCTTAAGGTGTTTCCGATTTGGGAGGGGGGACCTACACAATCTCAGGAGGGGCCGTCCTGGAGGACGAAGGGAGGAAGGAATTTAGGACTGCTGCTATACAATTACAATTAAGGTCAAAATTTGCTGCAAGTGGACTTGTGGCGCTCATATAGCGTACATTTGAATACGGCGCTGGTAGACTTGGGCGCAGGATCCAGCTGTTAAATGGCTGGTCCTGCTTCTGCACAAGTCCGGGGCGTTTTAATTACTATTCCCCCTCCAGGCCGACATGGATAGTGGGGGAATGAAATAATTCGGCTTCCAGCGATTGCTGGAGGCCGAATTATTGTGTTTTTTAAACAACTTCGGCTCCGTCTTCTGACGGAGCCGACCTTCCTCACTGAGCGCCGCTATAGACTGATTCCCATTACAGTCTATGGCGGCGCTGGCTGCGCCCAAAGCTAGCAGCGCTGAAAAGCACTGCTCCGGCTCATATACGCTTTACACTCTTTAACTTCCCTAGCGGTATGGACGAGCATGGCTCGTCCAGCTAAACCGTGCTGAAATAGGTATGGACGAGTCAGGCTCTGCCAGTGAGATTTCTAGCTGCTCTGCTTTTTCTGCTTCTATGGGCTTTCCTGGGACTGATTGATGCCCGTCAGCACACTCTGGGTAGCGATCTGAGCTACCCAGTGTGCCAACCTGCATCAGTCCCAGAGAAGCCACAGAGCCAGTGGGGCAGAGCAGCTACCAGCAGGTGGCTGGTAGCATCCTTGATTCCCCCTCCCTCCATTGATCACCCATTCCTCCCTCCTGTTACTAACTAATGACCCTGCAGCATTCCCGATTCCCCCTCCCTCCACGATGATCCATGCCGCCCTCCCAATGCCCCATTCCCTCCTGTGCCCCTGGCGCTGCTGTAAATAAAGGGAAGAATTATTCACCACAGGCTCTCTCTAGCAGTGATCACTGATTCTTCTCCACGTGCAGTTCCAGGCAACTGTACAGCATCAGGGATGCGGCGGATGAGCTTATCAGCCGCATCCAATACTGTATACAGTTACCTGGAGCTGCATGCATAGAAGAATCAGTGATCACTGCTATAGAGAGCCTGTGGCGAGTAATTCTCTTCTCCACTTACAGCAGCTCTGTTGTGTGCAGCAGAGCATGTTGTCCCTCCTGTCCCCAGCATAGCAAGAAGCATTGCTAATTCTAGACTAGTAAGACATCTGTGCAGAACATGGCCCCAAATGCAAGATAACAACTTTCTCACCTCAGGTACACTTGTAAGGGCCAACTCGCAAAGATGGCCGAATTACATGCACACTGCCTGGTGCAGCTGCTGAACAAGTGCCATTCAATTGCTGTGTAATCTAAGTGAATATAAACACAGTTATGACCCTGTTTTGAGACAATATTAAAAAGTAACTTTTAATTCATAATAGTATAAAATATAAATTTTATTATTTTTTGATTTATTTTTCCTTTTGTTTGTTTTACAAATATCCGGTTAGGCAGTAAAAATTGCGTATCTCCCCCATGGAGACCCTATATACAGCTAGGTCACCTGGGGTTTCTGCCCATTACCAGATACAAATGCTGATAAGATTCTACATAAATAAAGAAACCTCCACCTAAACCAACATGTTTCGGCTCATAAAAGCTAGAGCCGTCGTCAGGGCATGAATAAGTAAAGTGCTAGGGTGCAAAGTGCATTATAGAAGAATCATATAGTCAATTATAAACATATAGACAAGGAACACAACAAACGAGAGATGTACTCTCAAGCTAAGTCAGCCATCAGATGGCTGACTTAGCTTGAGAGTACATCTCTCGTTTGTTGTTTTCCTTGTCTATATGTTTATAATTGACTATATGATTCTTCTATAATGCACTTTGCACCCTAGCACTTTACTTATTCATGCCCTGACGACGGCTCTAGCTTTTATGAGCCGAAACATGTTGGTTTAGGTGGAGGTTTCTTTATTTATGTAGAATCTTATCAGCATTTGTATCTGGTAATGGGCAGAAACCCCAGGTGACCTAGCTGTATATAGGGTCTCCATGGGGGAGATACGCAATTTTTACTGCCTAACCGGATATTTGTAAAACAAACAAAAGGAAAAATAAATCAAAAAATAAAATTTATATTTTATACTATTATGAATTAAAAGTTACTTTTTAATATTGTCTCAAAACAGGGTCATAACTGTGTTTATATTAAAAATCAGACGTGTGTAGTAATCTAAGTGAATGGCAACACTTAGAATCACACATCAGGTTGACACAATATGATTACTGTGCTGTACATGCAACAGCAGATCCAGAGGTGCAGGTGACAGGTTATGGATCCACCCTTGCTGCAGCGCCACAGGAGGGAAGGGGGGCATTGGGAGGGAGGGAATCAGGAATGCTTCGGGGGTCTGTAGTTAGTAACAGGAGGGAGGTGGGGTGATCAGTGGAGGGGGGGCTAGGGGGTGGTAGGGTAACCTCTATAGCTGCCTGCCTAACTACACTGAGGACACTTCTTCCTGGCAAACCTACACTGCAGCACCTATAGCTGGCTAACTATTCTGGGGACATTTATACCTGGCTACCTATACTGTTGCACCTATAGCTCGCTAACCTATACTGGGGTAACCATGCCTGGCTAACCTATACTTAACATTGGCTTGCTGATTCCTTGTTGTGTACCTCTGATGCTTCCCCAGTGTCTTCCATGTCCCTCAGCAGATTTGCTTCTCCCTCTGGGATTGCATATTCCCCTGCGATTGAGGACCACGTAGCGTCAACATCTGGCAGCAAACTTATTGAATTCAATACAATAACCTGTATTAAATTCAATCTTAAAAAAGTGATTAAAAATATGCTTGAAAATTTGAAATTAAACCACTTTTTGCACAGAAATGCTGGGGAAATTGAACACCAGGGAGGTTAAAAGAAGTGCACCACCATTTTATATACCCATTGTTATACATCAGCGCAGTGTTTTAAATAGGACTAATGTTATGTGCCATAAAGTTACACTGCCCACTTCATGTTTCATTGGGCTTACTAGTTTTTGCCAATAGTGCACATTGTGTATGCAAATTTATGCAACTTGAAAATTGCCCCATTGAATCCCACCGAGGTGTATTTTCACGCTGCATAAATTTGAACACAGTTTGCATAATCCTGACTACACTTATTTTTTTGCACCTTAATGATCATCTCTATGCTTAATACTGGCAGATACCAATCAAGTGTCACCTTGGCAGGAATATTAGTCAATTTTCAGAATGCTTACATTTTTCTCAACACAATATAAGCACTGTAGTATTGCAACACCTATATTTAGGGAAAGTCTGAAAGTCTTAACATACCAGCTCTCTCAACCTCTCCAGTTTTGCAGCTATCTGGGCCTCCCTTTTTTCTTTGGTGGTCTCCATTTTTGTAGTTAACTTTTCTTCAGCTGTTTTGCTGAAATTGTTATTCTCTTCTTTTGCTTTCTGTAAAACTTCTTTCTCATGTTCTCTCTTCTCAGCAAGTTGCTTCAGGATTTCAGCTTCATGCAACTAGGAAGGAAGGGGAAGGGGGGGGGGGGGGGGGGGGGGGGGAATAGCTTTAGCACAGTGCAAAAGAATGATAGCCATCTCCCCTCTACCAAAAGCCTAAAATCTCACTTGCCAAATCTGCTGTAAATGTTAGCACCTGTAACTACCAAACACTTTCATGGTTTAAAATAGTCAGGCAGTAAATATCAAAACTAACAATGGCTTAACTTGCACATGCAAAATGAGGTGTAGTTTTAAAAGTACAAAACCGCAGCTAGGATCTCCCATCAGAATGCCACAGTTTGAGTAATACTTTAAATTTATACTCCCCCAAAAAACAGATCAGCCATTTAGTCCATTTGAGCCACTATCCATTTATATACAGTTTATATACAGTTGTGCGCAAGTTTACATACCCTGTCAGAATGTATGTTTCCTGAAAAAAAAGGGTAAAGAAATCATACAAACTTTTTTTTAACTCATGGTTAGTGGTTGAGTGACGCCATTTATTGCCAAACAACTTTACACTAGTAGTTTTTTTTTAAAAAAAAAAGACTGATCACTACGCAAACTACCCAAGTGACCCTGATCAAAAAATAAAAAGATACCCTGGTGATTTGGCCCGATAACGTACACAACAGCTATTAAAAAAGGGAAGGTAACCATCATCACCTGTTTGATTGTAATTAGAGGGCATGTATAAAATGTCAGTTTCTGGATTCCAGACAGAGCTTTCCATTTAGTGCTGCATTGATTTTTTTTTTTTTTAGAATTCTGGGTCATTAAAGATAATCTGAAGTAAACCATAAACTTACGACATTTAGATTTGTATGTCTATTACTAAGAAGTGACTAGTAGCACAGATACGAGTCTCGTACTGTTTTTAGTGCAGGAAGAGTTAAACTTGAGTTATTTATGCAAAAGAGCTCCTCTGAGCTCCCTAGTCAGAGAGCAATGCTATTTTCTGAAGCTCTTATCTCAACCTATCTCGCTGTTTAAGGTTTTTTTTGTCAGGAAGTTCAAAAAGTCATTAGCTCTGCATCATTTAAAACCATGTTCCCCCAGCCCTGTCCTCAAGGCCCACCAAAAGTGCATGTTTTGTAGAAATCCACAGAGGTAGGTAATTATCTCTGCTGACACTAATTATCTCACCTGTGCATACTTGTGGTTTTCTGCAAAACATGCACTGTTGGTGGACCTTGAGGACAGTGTTGGAGAACTCAGATTTAAAATACAAAGTGTAATTTGTAAACTATAAATATTAGAGAATGATGAATTATATAAAACCTGCTATATAACTGAAAATGAAATTACTTTTGTGCTACTAATATACTAATAATCTGTACTACACACTTTCTGCTTCAGTGTCACTTTAAGAAAGCTAAGGAAATGTCAAAGATCTGTGGTAAAAATATTTTTCAGAACACAAGACGCACGTTTTCATCCCCAAAAAATGGGGAGAAAGTCCCTGCGTCATATTCCAAGGTCGAGGAATCCGACTTTAAAACGCCCGCAACGTCTGGGAGTCCCTGCCTTGTCCCCTTGTGTGGTCCGCCTGCCCCCCCTTTTAGTTAGGAGGGGGCAGATGAGAGGGAGTTTCCTGCATGCTGGTGCATCCTGCTGGTCATATAGCCCTTGTCTATATGTAACTGAATCCTCCAACGATTGGCTGAATTGCTCAGCCTCTGCTCAATTAAGTACTGCAGACTAGGTGTAATGCATTTGCACTTATTGGCTGACTGGCAGTCCGCAGACTATGTAAGTGGAAGAGTGCTGCCTGGCAGTGAGCAATCCTTTTGTGTTTGGCGAGTGGTAGGGGAGAGTTCCTGGTGGTGGCAGCTCCAGGGCTCACCTGCACTCCCTTATTGTGATACATGCTGGTTTGGGGGTCCTGAGCAGTGGCAGTGCTCGGGGCCCCTGCCTGTCATGTGCACTAGTGTTTGCTCACTTTAAGAAAGCAAAGGTCAAAGATCTGTGGTAAAAAAATACTGTATTTTCTCCCACAAAAAAGTGGGGAGAAAGTCCCTGTGTCTTATATTCCTAAGACAGGAAATCCCAGACTTGGCCCGCTGATACGAACCACCGCGATGTCGGGGACTCCCTGCCTTGTCCCCCGTGTGGTCCACTTGCCCCCCCCCCCCCCCAATGTCTCCGCTCCCAGTAAGCGACTCCCCTCCCGATCGATTCCAGCGCTAGGTGGTCCTCTCTGCCTCCAGCATGTCAGTGCTACCCCTGTAACAGAATAGTTAGGCAGAGCGCTCACCTTTCCAGCGGCAGCGATCTGCAGACATCGTGTACTGCGCGGCTTCCCCTAGTGACTGCTTCCGTTAATGACTCATTTAAAGGAGCAGATGAGTCATTAACAGACGCAGTCACTAGGGGAAGCTGCATGGTACACAAGATGTCTGCAGATCGCCACTGCTGGGAAGGCGAGCCGCTCTGCCCGCTAACTATTCTTTTACAGGTGTAGCACTGACATGCTGGGGACGGAGAGGACCACCCAGCTGGAATCAATTGGGAGGAGAGTTGCTCGGCATGGTTACTCGGGGGAGCGAAGACATGCGGGGAGGACAGAAAGGGACTGGAGGACCACACGGGGGCTGAAGGGGACACTGATACACACAGGGGAGCAGGAGAAGACAGGGACTGGAGGACCACACAGATGGGCGGAAGGGGACACATGGGGTCAGGAGGCCCACTCGGGGACTGGAGGACACAGACAGGAGGGGACACATGGGGGAAGGAGGAGGCACGTGGACAAACAGGAAGACAGGAGGGGACGCAGAGTACACAATAGGACAATGGGGAGAACATGTATAAGACGCTCCTAGAACATGGACACACCAGGTTTAGTACATCTTTTCCCTGATTTTGCCCTCTAAACCTAGGTGAGAGTATTAGATTCTGAAAAATACGGTAGTTTAAATCTATAACAGAAAAGGGATCCAAAATGCCAATCAGCAGTGTTCAAACTAATAGAAGTGTAAAATGATGTGTTGTGTTGAAACCAAACCATGGTCAGGCAGACAAACTAAAATTTCAGCCACAACTGTCAGAAAAATAGTTTGGGATGCAAGACCCATAAATGAAATACATGACCGAGGCTAGGTTCAGAGTGGGACCTAAAAGTGAATGTTCTGGAGAGGCCATCTCAGTCTCGTGACCTCAATGTCATTGAGCCACTCTGGGGAGACCTAAAATGTGCAGTTTATGCAAGAGACCAATAATTTTGGGGAACTGGGAGAAATGTTTCAAGATAAAAATAAAAAAATTGGTAGCTTTACCGCTAAGATTAAGAGCCTCATCCACAATTACCAAAAATGACTTCAATTTGCAATTCAAGAGGTAGCGCTCATAGCAACAAGTTCATGAATTCATATATGGTGAAAGTCCATGTAAAGTGGGAAAAAATCCTACGACGGGAAACAAACAAACATGTGACCCTAGATTCAAAACAGATTCAGAGCAAAGCAATAAAATGACATGTCTCATCTGTTTTGAATCTAGGGTCACAATTTTTTTTCCAGTCGTAGGATTTTTTCCCACTGTACATGGACTCTCACCATATATGAATTAATGAACTTGTTGCCATGAGCGCTACCTCTTGAATGGCAAATTTATTTCACTATAAGAGGAGGCGAACTGGCATTGGGTTGGGTGTAGCTAAGAGCGCTATCCTCTTGAGTCCTTCAAAAATGACTTCAAGCTGACACTGATGTTAAAAAAAGCAATACACCATATTAAAAACTGGGGTATGTACTGTAAATACTCAAGTACAAGTCTAGAAATTTAGGTCTGTTTCATCTCAAATATTCTCATACTTTTATTTTCAGGTATATAGTGTTTTTTCTAACATTGCATCATTATATAATATGTGCAGATTACACAACACTCAGCATTCAAAATGAGTCTTTCAGAGCAGTCTGAAGTAATGACCTCTCCTCTAGCAGAGACAAAGTAAATAGTCCAGGAACAGTTGAGATAATAAAAGTCAGATAACAGCCCTCTCCCTGACTTTAACTTAGTCGGAGAGCTTAATGGCTTGTTTGCATAGAGATAACTGGAGTTTCTCAACTCTTCCTGTACTGGAAACAATTACACTGATGTATCTGATTTTAATGATTTATGTCTTAGCTGTGCTACACATACAAATCATATTTTTTTTCGCTTCAGTGTCTCTTTAAAGGGAACCTAAAACTAAGGATATGGATTTTTCATTTTAAAATACTACCAGTTGCCTGACTCTTGCTGATCCAGTGTGTCTAATATTTTTAGCCACAGCCCCCCAACAAGCATACAGATCATGTGCTCTGACTGAAGTCAGACTGGATTAGCTGCATGCTTGTTTCTGGTGCGATTCAGACACTACTGCAGCCAAAGAGATAAGCAGGAATGCCGAGCAACTGGTATTGTTTAAAAGGAAACATCCATATCTCTCAGTTAAGGTTACCTTTAAGGGACAGGAGGGGTGAATAGCTGCAATACTGTATGCAGTGCAGTTATTAACCCCCTCCTGGTCCCCAAGTGCTGGGGAGACTTATACTTGAGTACTTGGGGGAGGAAAGGGGTGTGGGGGGGGGGGGGAGTGTAAACAGACTGACAATAGATGGCTTTAGCAAACCACTAGCCATGAGTGAACAAATACGTTTTTGTTCATATTCTATGAACATGGTTAAGCAATGTTGGCAAGGTATGTACAGTGGTGTGAAAAACTATTTGCCCCCCTTCCTGATTTCTTATTCTTTTCCATGTTTGTCACACTTAAATGTTTCTGCTCATCAAAAACCGTTAACTATTAGTCAAAGATAACATAATTGAACACAAAATGCAGTTTTAAATGATGGTTTTTATTATTTAATGAGAAATAAACTCCAAACCTACATGGCCCTGTGTGAAAAAGAAATTGCCCCCTGAACCTAATAACTGGTTGGGCCACCCTTAGCAGCAATAACTGCAATCAAGCGTTTGTGATAACTTGCAACAAGTCTTACAGCGCTCAAGGAATTTTGGCCCACTCATCTTTGCAGAATTGTTGTAATTCAACTTTATTTGAGTGTTTTCTAGCATGAACCGCCTTTTTAAGGTCATGCCACAACATCTCAATAGGATTCAGGTCAGGGCTTTGACTAGGCCACTCCAAAGTCTTCATTTTGTTTTTCTTCAGCCATTCAGAGGTGGATTTGCTGGTGTGTTTTGGGTCATTGTCCTGCTGCAGCTCCCAAGATCGCTTCAGCTTGAGTTGACGAACAGATGGCCGGACATTCTCCTTCAAGATTTTTTGGTAGACAGTAGAATTCATGGTTCCATCTATCACAGCAAGCCTTCCAGGTCCTGAAGCAGCAAAAACACCCCAGACCACCACCATATTTTACTGTTGGTATGATGTTCTTTTGCTGAAATGCTGCGTTACTTCTACGCCAGATGTAACGGGACACGCACCTTCCAAAAAGTTCAACTTTTGTCTCGTCGGTCCACAAGGTATTTTCCCAAAATTCTTGGCAATCGAGATGTTTTTTTAGCAAAATTGAGACGCGCCTTAATGTTCTTTTTGCTTAAAAGTGGTTTGCGCCTTGGATATCTGCCATGCAGGCCGTTTTTGCCCAGTCTCTTTCTTATGGTGGAGTCGTGAACACTGACCTTAATTGAGGCAAATGAGGCCTGCAGTTCTATAGATGTTGTCCTGGGGTGTTTTGTGGTCTCTCGGATGAGTTTTCTCTGCTCTCTTGGGGTAATTTTGGTCGGCCGGTCACTCCTGGGAAGGTTCATCGCTGTTCCATGTTTTTGCCATTTGTGGATAATGGCTCTCACTGTGGTTCGCTGGAGTCCCAAAGCTTTAGAAATGGCTTTATAACCTTTACCAGACTGATAGATTTCAATTACAGTACTTTTGTTCATATTTGTTCCTGAATTTCTTTGGATCTTGGCATGATGTCTAGCTTTTGAGGGGCTTTTGGTCTACGTCTGTGTCAGATAGATCCTATTTAAGTGATTTCTTGATTGAAACAGGTGTGGCAGTAATCAGGCCTGGGGGTTACTACAGAAATTGAACTCAAGTGTGATAAACCACAGTTAAGTTATTTTTTTTTAACAAGGGGGCAATTACTTTTTCACACAGGGCCATGTAGATTGAGTTTTTTTCCTCACTAAATAAAAACCATCATTTAAAACTGCATTGTGTGTTCAATTATGTTATCTTTGACTAATTGTCACACTTAAATCTTTCTGCTCTTCAAAAACCGTTGACTAACATGCAAAAGAATAAGAAATCAGGAAGGGGCAAATAGTTTTTCACACCACTGTAATTTTATACCAATCTTTGTAGCTTAAAATGGACCAATCAAATGCTGGTGCTGCAGCATTTGATATGTTCATTTTCAAGCTGTACAAATTTGCATCGGGATGTTTTTTCATATCATTGACTGCCACTTATAGCCAACTCAATGTTCATTATGTAATAATGGTAACAGACACACCCTTTGAGCAGAGTGACTACATGGCTTGCTGCAGGTTAGTACTACTTGCTAGACTGGAAGACTGTTACTGCAGAAACCTGGAGATTGCAGTGCCATGGATTGCTAGAGCCGGGGATTGGAGTTCAACTCTGGCCCACCACTCGTGGAACAGGTTCCGCTCAGTCATCTTCACTAGCTTTTCTTGCTAGAACAACAGACTGATACAATTAAATAACTGGCAAGTCTGTTTTTATTCAGCATCTGAAGGTTCATACTTGTTTGTAATACTGTATGGGCATGCCAAGAAGTTCCAAATACTTGAGTTTTGTCACAGGAAATTGCCAGTAACGGAATGCTCTTGATGTTTATGTATTTTCTAGCTAGAACATGGCAAATATCGGCTACTACTGGGTAGTAACAGCAGTTTGGCTCCCTTCCCCCATGTATGCCTTTCTAGGGGGTGGGGAGGGAAGAAATCAAGCTACCAAGTATAAAGGTTTGAGAAATTACTTGTCTACAAACTTTATAAAACATTCACTGCAATAGCGTAAATTAGGCTACTGGGATAACTCTGGTAGCATCTGTCTTAAGGTGGCCACACCAATTTTTTTTAATTATCTGTTCAATCTAAGAATTGCAATAAATGTTTCTAACCAACTGTAACATTTCAAAAAATATGACCAATGTACCACACCCCTATGTTCAATTTTCCCCAATTATGATAAAAATGATTGGAAACTGAGAAAATTGCTTGGGTGTGTATTGAATAAATTGACTAACACCATACAATCTTCAGAGAAGTTGAAGAAAAATATCAGGCATTCTAGATAGATAAAAATCCAATAAAAAAAAAAGGGAAATCCGGTCTGTTTTTACAGACAAATGGGGAGATCAAATCATTTATCAAATTTCCGTAAAATCGATCATTTTATTGTATCATGTGTGGCCACCTTAATGCTAGAAGCATTAGATACTAAGCAGTTTTGTTTTTTTAAATGTAGACATGAAAGGTTTTAATATATTATGTAGAGGTCCTGCCAATCGCTTTCCAAACCAAGCGATGTGCATTATTCTTTCATGGGCTGTGCTGAAAGGCCTAGTGCACACCAAAACCCGCTAGCAGATTTTGAAACGCTCTTCTTTTTCTGTAGCGTTTCAGCTAGCATTTTGCAGTTTTGTGAAGAGTTTTTGGTGTAGTAGATTTCATGTATTGTTACAGTAAAGCTGTTACTGAGCAGCTACTGTAACAAAAACCGCCTGGCAAACCGCTCTGAAGTGCCGTTTTTCAGAGCTGTTTGCGTTTTTCCTATACTTAACATGAGGCAGAAACGCATCCGCAATTCAAAATCTGCAGCAGTCCGGGAGTATGAGTTTCTGCAAAACGCCTCCCGCTCTGGTGTGCACCAGCCCATTAAGATACATTACCCTAGCGGATCCGCACCTGCAAGCGGATCGCTCTGGTGTGCACTAGGCCAAATAGCTGATTTCTCATCTCCTGATGAAGCAGTACAGGACATTGGAATGCAAGCTGCTCAGCAAGTGTGGTGAAAGATCGTAGCTAAATAAGCAAGATGAATGGCTTGTTTACGATGCGTTCTACGCTCTGCTCCTTCCAGGGTTTTGCCTCCACACCATCAAGTCAGCCCTCCCCCCCCCCCCCCCCCCGAGTAAGCTTGATGCCAGCTTTAGTTTGAACCAATGTAATTTTCTCTCTTACCTCTGGTTGGCCTCCAGGGGTAAACAAAACAAAAAAAAAAAAAAAACGACACCACCTTAAAGGAGTCAGGCAATTTAAACTGCAGCCAATTTACTTACCTGGGGCTTCCTCCTGCCCCTTGCAGATGACTTTCCCAGGCTGACAGCTCTGTTCACAGCTGCCGGCCCAGGGGTCCCCGCACAGTGCAGAGGTCGACCTTGAGGTACTCCTTACTGCGCCTGCGTGAAGTGCAATCACCCCACACACAGTAAGGACGACCTTGCACTGTGCGGGGACCCCGGGCCAGCGGCTGCAAACAGAGCCATCAGCGTGGGTCAGTCAACTGCAAGGGGCTGGAGGAAGCCCTGGGTAAATTAAGTCAGCTGTAATTTAAATTGCCTGATAAAAAAAAAAAAAAAAACTACGATCAAACTTCCTCACAAAGCAGGCAGGCTTGGTGGTGTGGAGGAAAAGGCCTAGAAGCAGCGGAGTAAAACGCAGAAAAAAAAAACCGTAATTATTCTTGCTTATTTCAATGTCCTGCACTGCTTCAGCAGGGAAAGGAGAAATACTGTTCGGGCCCATTTACACTTCCTCAGTTGGTATGCGATTTTCCATAGCAGTGTATTGTGAAAGATTTCAGTTAAAATGTGTTAAATGTGAGCTGTGCCATAGAAAAACATGGGCATTACTTTGAACATCAGTTTTCTTTCAGTTATAACAGAGCAACTGTGGAAGTGTAAAAGGGCCCTTACAGTGCAGCCCATGTCAGCTGGCAGGAACAGGGAGGATTTCTACATACGCAGTCTACATCCTTTTAAGGGAACCTAAACTGAGGATATGGATTTTTTCATATCCCTTTCCATTAAAGGGAACCTAAACTGAGAAGGTTATGGATTTTTCCTTTTAAACAATACCAGTTGCCTGGCAGCCCTGCTGATCTCTTTATCTGCAGTAGTGGCTGAATCACACAACTGAAACAAGCATGCAGCTAATACAGCCTGACTTCAGTCAGAGCACCTGACCTGTATGCTTGTTGAGGGGCTGTGGCTGAAAGTATTATGCTGGGAATACACGGGTCGATCCGGCGGCCGATTAGCCACCAGATCGACCCCAGCCGCGTCCCCGCGGATCGATTGCCGCTCGTCCTCACCGGCGCTTCCTCATCACCGCTCGATTCCCTGCCATTGTCCGCCGGCGGGTTTCGAGCGGGCGCGGGTTGAGCGGCTTGATCGGGCCAGCTGAATATCAGCTGGCGGGATCAACTGGTCGATAAACGGTACAGAAACGTACCGTGTATCCCCAGCATTAGAGACACAGGATCAGCAGCAGAGTCAGGCAACCTGTATTTTAAAAGGAAAAATACACAACCTTAGTTTAGGTTCCCTTTAAGGTACCCCAAGTCCACAAAAAAAATAAAATAAAATATATATGCTTCGTAACTAACACTAACAATTAGGTACATACTACCACCAGGGTTATCCCAGTAGCCCAATTTTCACTATAGCGCCCCTTTTAATAGGAGTGAAAAATGGCTTTAGACAAGCAGACAAACCTGACAGGAAAAGCTGAGTGTCTTGCCCAACAGACGTCATTATATAAAAGACAGAAACAAAATGTTAAAAAAGTCACCTTGCGCCTCTCCTCTGCTGCTTCCAACTTCTTCTGAATTTCTTCCAAAGAGCATTCTTTTTTCTTGGGGGAAGCAATTGAAAGATCTGGAGCAGCATCAGTGGATGGGGGACTCAGAATAAGCTCAAATGCCTGTCCTGACGCACGCTTTTCCAGCTCTTTGACTTTAATGTCTTAAAATGCAAATTAGATAAAATTTAGAACAGACTAGTTCCTTACTGGATGAAAGCACTTCTTTAATAGCCCACCCAAACGTGTAAAATAAGCAATACCAAACTAATCATCTAATGCCTGACAATCACCTAATACTTGCTAGTTAACCACCTAAGGACCACATGCTTACACCCCCCTAGTGACCAGGCTATTTTTTTACAATTCAGTGTTCTGCCTAATACCAGCACCCCCTGTGCCATGATGAAGTAGACTGTAGCCACATGTGGCCGAAGTAAAGGGAGTTTCTGCCCCTCTACCTAAAAAAATGCGGCCATTCTCTTCCTTCCAATGTGCTGCTCTCCCCTGCCCCCTAAAACGGGATTGTGCATGGTATGATTACCATGCTCAAACCGTGGTATACTGCGCCAACCCTGGAATCCAAATTAAAATCATAATATACAGTTAGTACAGCTATATCAGGATTTTAATTTGTATTAAAGAGCTTTTTAAACTGCAGACGACAAGCCCAGGGGCAGACTGGGCCCTTGGTCAGGGGGGGCCCCACTAGAGCACCCTGCAGGGGACGCAGCCAGTGAAAGGGAGCGATGGAACACTGTGGCGGAGAAGGGCAGTTGTCTTTCGCCCCCCCCCCCCGGCTCAATGTTTATTAGTCTCAGTGCAGCGGCTGACAGTGGCCGGGGACTTACCGCTGTTACAACTGGAGGAAGCTTTGATCTCTGTGCCGCTAGTCTGGTCTACTCAAGACCAGACTTGCGGCACACTGATCACAGCTCCCTCAGCCAGCGCCTTCCCCATCGCTCTGCTCACAGCTCCCTTTCAACGACAGACCTGGCTCTCCTGGGGGCAGACAGACCTGGCTACAAATACTGGGAACACCTACACCTGGCTACATATACTGGGGAGACTAATAGATCTGGCCATCTATACTGGAGACACCTATAGACTTGTTACTTCCACTGGGGATACCTTTTGACCTGGTTACCTATACTGGGGGCACCTATTTTGGGGGAACTGCTGCCAAATTATATTTGGGGAACGGCTGCTGTCAGATTACATCTATTTTGGGGGGAACAACTGCCATATCTATTTTGGAGGAACCTCTGCCATATTGCATGGATTTTTGGTGAAATTCTGTCAGATTACATGTATTTTGGGGGGGGGGGGGGGGGGGGGACACTATGGCAGAAATCAAACTTCCCCGGCAGACCTTTTACACTACGGCTAAGGTCATGTATATTTTTCCCGACCCATGACCACAACCATTTTTTGGTGCGCCGCGTGTAGGGTTGTTAGTGTAAGATATCTGTTGGCAGCAAATTATTATATCTTAGTCTGTAAAACAAACATGGAATGTGGGCCAACACTGGTATGGGGCCCCATAATCTATTGCCCGGGGGCCCCATGAGTTGTCCGCCCCTTGTTGGCGGTGCGCAGGCGCAGTAGTGGCTGCAGCACACAGCAATAGTTACATCTGCACTCCCCTGCATGGTACCGTATCCACTTCAATCCAGCACAGCTCTTTTCCCATAGAATCCACTTTAATGTAATTTTGTATGCATTTTCCTTACAATAAAGTGCTGCACAAGTGGTTACAGCCCGCTGTTTCAAGCCACAAGGGCTCTTGTTCACGAGAGCACAATACAACAATGTACAACACCAGCCTTATATACAGGTAGTCCCCGATTCATGAACGAGATAGGGACTGTACGTTCATTCTTAACCTGAATCCATTCTTAAGTCCGAACGCTGTGCCACTTCTATCCCCTTTGCCCCGTGTGCCCCTCTTTGCTTCCAGTGTCCTCACCCCCGCTGTGCCCCTTTGTCCCCTTCAGTGCCTTTTGTCTCCCACTGTGCCTTTAATGCCCCCCCCCCCCTTCCTCATTTTAAGTAGCCAAGTGCCCCAACATTAGCAGCCCCCTCTGCATCAATTATAAGGTCCCAAAATGCAGCACATGCATCAATAACAAAGGACATCCACAAATCATACACTATGCATCCTTGGTGACTGGCAACAGGGGTTAACAGGAAAGATCAAAGCACTTTTTTCAGGACAGGATGAGAGAGTTCCAGGCAGCTTACTGCAGCCCTCTGGAGTCATGTGAAATCAGTGAAAAGTAAACAAAAGCCCAGTCCAGGGGATAGCAATCTGCTATGTGTCCCCACACAGTGGGAAACTACAAACACTGTTGGCAAGAGGGAGACTGACCTGCCAGCAGCTTCTGCTCTGCCTGTGTCATGAATTAATTCTCCTGCATGAAGCACAAAGCAACTGTACGCACTGAGAATGGGTCAGGCAAACACACTAAACAGTCTGGATGCAGCCCCAGGGCCATATTCTGCCCACTTCGCCTCCTGCTCAAACTATCATACAGCACTGCCTTCTGTATATTATGTGACATACAGGAAGCTAAGCAATGCTGCAAGTCGAAAACTGCTGCTGGAACTCTCGCCAGGACCCAGGGAAGTTTGAAGCTGCCCTTTCAAACTTCCCTGTGCGGAAATGTTAGCGCGACCGGATCGGGCAGTTTGTATCGGCAGGTCATTCGTAAGTTGGGGACTATCTGTGGTGCATCATGAACTTGCATTATCCAATCAAAATCTGGCATGCAAATTGTAATGTTGGATATAATACAACGGCCATTTGATATAACTTCTGGACACTGCAGTCTGCAGCAAGGAAACAGGTAATTCCATAACGACCCCCTCTTATGTCCTGAATCTGCTGAAAAGGTGTTGCATTGCTTTGAACTTTGTATGCATGTAAACAGCCCGGTTGACCCAATATACAATAGGACTGACTGAAGTCTGCAAAGTTCAAAAGTGGGACAGGAACCTTTGAAGTTTGCATATCACAGCCAGCAAGGATATGACAAGCGTTTTGTGCAAACCTTCTGAGGAAATTAAATTATATCTGGACTTGTACCCCCGGGCTACAAAAATCGGACTATATACCGTAAGTCGGACTAAGACAGTCACAAATAGTCTTCTCTTGGAGGTAGCGCATAGCTATAGAGGATTCTGATCAAGTCAGAAATTCGTGCCCTCCCACGACCAAGTTAGACCTCGTACTGGTAACGTTTGATTCCAGTTTTTATTTTTGCAAACTGTCTTGTGTGTCTTCGTAATTTTTACTTTGTTTTTGTAAATCGTTTTGTATATATTCTTGTCTGCACTGTTCCACTTTTTGGAATATTAAATATTTAATAAGCCTGACTTCTGATGTACTAACAGCTCATAGCCTAGAAAGAGACTACAGTGTAATTGGCGTTAGAAGTTCAGTGCCAGATTGTGCCTTGCTACTGTGCAATTGTATTGTGTGTATGGCATTCCCATATTTGGCCTAAAGCGCAAAGCTGACCCAAATATACGAAAACGCCGGACTGCGTGCAGGCCACTCGACAGCAGAGTGGGAATTGTTGAAGTGTCTAGCAGCAACTAGTGGTGGCAGTGAGAAGTGTATTGAGGGGTGACAGCCTTGTGTTAGCTTGAATAAGACCGCTTCCCCTTGCGATCTGGTCCAACCCCCAGTCAGGAACTGCTTCTGCAGGCATGCCGCGGGGCCGATTCCTGATATTTATTGGCGGCAGTGTGGTGGGATCGTTTAGTACATTAGTACTAAATTCGAGCCACCAAACACTGACACCCGGAAATGCTTTGTATGGGACAAGGTGGGTCATATCAGTGTGAGTTGCCCAAAAAGGAAGAGGGAGGCCCCAAACTCCAGTGAAGTCCAAGCTGTTGTGTGCTACCAGGAATGCCACTAGCTATGCAGAGAATCTGCAGCTGGTCACAGTTGGGGGTACAATTGCCACTGGGCTGAGAGACACTGGAACAGAAGTGACTCTCATACATCCCCAGCTTGTAAATCCAGAGCAGTAAATTCCTGGGAAAAGAATTGCTGTCAAAGGAGTTGGGGGTGTCACCCCACCATACCCACCGCATTGGTACACCTGGATTGGGGGCCAGCAGTGGAATGAAGGAAGTTGGGGTAACTGATAAGATCTCCACCAATGTTTTGCTGGGTACTGACCTGGGTCGGTTAGTAGTCCGGTACGAGCCTAATCCAACCCCCGTGGAGCCTGCATCCCCACCAGAAGTCCTAGACTCATGTAAGGTACTGTGTGATAACTTTGCACATGGGGACGCTGGTGAGTCTCCAGGGGATAAGGAATATGAACTAGGAGCCAGCTCTAGCAAGTCTCCAGTGCCTAGGCCTGGAATGGGACATGCTGATACAGAGAAGGCAGAATGATGATGTAATTTATGATGCACATACTATCGATACAATCAATGCGGGAACTGTTGATGTCACTTGTGCAGTGCTGAATAGCGAAGTGTGTAATACAGATAATGTTGATGCTTTATGTAATGTACCAGACGACAATACGTGTAAGGCAGATAATGCTGAAGTCATATGTGATGTACTACACAATGCTATTTGTCATGTGGACACTCAGTCAGCTGCAGGAATAACCAGCAGTGTTTGCTGGTCTGCAGCAGATGAACTGCCCACTGAAGGGGCAGATGGCACCAGGCCAGATCCTTCCCCTTCAGAGGATTTTAAGATCAAATAATGTGATGAGCAATGATATGTGTATTGCAGACACCATCAGCTGCCGTGGTAACCAGCAGCGCTAGCGGGTCTACAGCAGAGGGACTGTCCACTGAAGTGGCAGATGTTGCTGGGTCAGCAGAGTCTGCTTCGGAACCTGTCACTGAGGGCCCAGGAGCCTCTCAGTTTGCAGCCTCCCTGGCGTGTGGGACAGGCAGCACAGCTCTCTGGGGCTGTTCGATTTGACAGCAGCCTGGAAGAGCTCAGGGGTCTGGCCAGAGGGTCACCAGCTGGGAGGGGCAGGCAGAGAGGGTTCTGGGAAGTTCTTTCCTCGAAGCCATCTAAAGTGGAGGAGGCAGACAATCGCTCCCCAAAGGGACAGAGAGGTAGCTCCTGCCACTAGAGACAGTGCGCGTAGTGACTTGAGAACCTTCACCAGCTGCGGCACTGTCTCTATGGTCGCGAATTCACAGGCGTCACTGACTCATCCCCCTGGTTGGTTACATCAGGTTGCCGGGGGCGAAACATTGCAGCAACCTGGCCTAGTTTTCCAGAAAGGTAGCTTGGAGCTAACTGCCAGGTGGGGAATCCTCCTGAGAATGCTAAGGAGTTACCCCACCAGTGTAGGCGCTGGCAAGATGATTCATGGGAATAGTCTGCCGTACTCCATTTTAAAAAGGGGAGGTGTAATGTTGGATATAATACAACGGCCATTTGATATAACTTTTATCCATGGGAAGCCATGTTTCATTTTCTGTCTATGTCATGTGTATGTCTGCTAAAAGCCAGTCTGGAATGTAGGCTGTGGGGTATAATTGTCACCTGGGTCAAGGAAGCTGCTAATGTGATTGTATGGCAGTGAGAAGTACATTAACATTCAGTTCCTCTGGACACTGCAGTCTCCAGCAAGGAAAAAGGTAATTACATAAAACCCCCTCTTTTGTCCTGAATCTGCTGAAAAGGTGTTGCGTTGCTTTGAACTTTGTATGCCTGTAAACAGCCTGGTTGACCCAATATACAATCGGACTAACTGAAGTCTGCAAAGTTCAAAAGTGGGACAGGAACCTTTGAAGTTTGCATATCACAGCCAGCAAGGGTATGACAAGAGTTGTGTGAACCTGAGGAAATTAAATTATATCTGTACTTGTACCCCCGGGCTACAAATTAAGACTATATAAGTCGGCCTAAGACGGTCACAAAACCTCTTCTCTTGGAGGTAGCACATAGCTAGAGATGATTCTGATCGTATCAGAAATTCGTGCCCTCCCACAACCAAGTTAGACCTTATACTGGTAACGTTTGATTCCAGTTTTTTGCAAACTGTCTTGTGTGTCTTTGTAATTTTTACTGTTTTTGTAAATCTTTTTGTATATGTTCTTGTCTGTACTGTTCCACTTTTTGAAATATTAAATATTTATTTAATAAGCCTGACTTCTGATGTACTAACAGCTCAGCCTAGAAAGACTACAGTGTAATTGGGGTTAGAAATTCAGCGCCCGATTGTGCCTTGCAACTGTGCGATTGCAGTGTGTGTATGGCGTTCCCGTATTTGGCCTCAAGCGCAAAGCTGACCCAAATACGAAAATGCCGGACTGCGTGCAGGCCAATTGACAGCAGTGAGAATTGTTGAAGTGCCTAGCAGCAGCTAGTGCTGGCAGTGAGAAATGTGTTAAGGGGTGACAGCCTTGTGTTAGCTGGATAAGGCTGCTTCCCCTCGAGATCTGGTCCAACCCCCAGTCGGAAACTGTTTCTGCAGGCGTGCTGCGGGGCTGGTTCCTGACACAAATGAGCGGACCTGATGGAAAACTTCACACAGATTGCCACATTGGCCCCTCCCCTTACTCATTGGTTGCTAGTCCATTTGAAATCTAGACACCACCAATGAGGGAAAACTGCTGCCCAGTCCATGATATAAACACTGAAAAATAGCTAAACAAGTTTAAAATCATTACTATGGGAAGCGTATCCTCTGTCCAAGCAGAAACAGCCAAAACCGCAATGCTGGCAGCAATGATTCCGCTGAAATATGTAAATCCGCAAACCACTGTCATGGGTTCAATTCTGCGTTAGAACGGAAATACATACACGCGGCGAAACTCTGCAAACCAAAACAGTCACACAGGCAATGGGGACACTACTAGCAAACGCATACAAGGTTATTAGCCATAGAGGGAGGAACATCGCACCTTAAAGAAAAAACTACTGAAAATGTAACTTAAAAAAAAATGCTTCATTTTGACAATTATGTATAAATGATTAGTTAGTGTTTTTCCCAGTGTAAAATCTTTCCTCTCCCTGATTTACATTCTGACATTTATCACATGGTGACATTTTTACTGCTGGCAGGTGAGGTCAGTGGAAGGAGATGCTGCTAGTTTTCTTGGCAGTTGAAATCAGCTGTAAACAGCTGTTATTTCCCACAATGCAATTAGGTTCACAGACAGGAAACTGTCAGGATCATGGTGCTGACCACACTGTGGCAGGGGTTTCCCCACAACAACAAGCATTCAGCACCCCGATAGGTTTGAGAAAAAAAGTAAAGATTTCTCGAGGGAAAGTGGGTATCAGCTACTGATTGGGATGAAGTTCAATTCTTGGTTACAGTTTCTCTTTAAAGATGACAACCCTACAGTATAAAAGCACAATATATGCAATGCATAAGAGCACCTTCAAAGATGAAATTTGTGTTTTGGACTAAATGCACACTACCAGCTTCCCCTTGGGCTCCAGGAGAAAATTTTCAGCCGGGAAAGGAAGTATTGTACCTGCCCAGATGTAAATATAAATGCCATGTGCTGTTTGGAGGGGGGGGGTTGCAAGCTCTGGAACAAGAAGGCACAGGACGACAGAGAAGCCTCATTAAAGAAAACCTGTAATAAGAAAAACCTCCCCTGGGCGGTACTCACCTGGGGTGGTGGAAGCCTCCGGATCCTATTGAGGCTTCCCCTGTCGTCCTCGTCCCACATCAGCTGTAGATAAAGCTCCACAAACAGCGGGGATGTAAATATTTACCTTCCTGGCTCCAGCGCAGTATCTGCTCTCCGCCTCGGAGATAGGCGGAAATACCCGATTGCTGTTGGGCCGCTCTATTGCGCAGGCGCAAGTTGCCTGCACAGTAGAGCGCACCCGACAGATCGCCCATTTTCACCTATCTCCATGCGGAGAGCCGCAACAGCGCCACCGCTGGCGCCAGGGAAGGTAAATAAATCAGCGCTTGTCGGCCTTGTCAAGGGAGATTCCGGGACACTTCGGGGAGGAGCCAGCGCTGGAGGAGAGGGGGAAGCCTCATTGGGACCCTGAGGCTTCCCCCTCCCGAGAAGAGTACCCCCCGGGGAGCATTTTTTGTTACAGGTTCTCTTAAAGCTCTAGAGGGTTCCCCCTCTTGAGGCAAGTGCCCCCTCAGAGCACCTTTTTCCCTTTCAGGTTTCTTTAAACTAAAGATACTGGTTGCTTTCTTGGCTTGTCTCATTCAAATTAAAACAAAAAACAATTGAAAGACCATCACCTTCTCTAGACCAAGTCTAGTCAGAGTTCAATTTCATTTCTAGACATATCCCAAAATAAAGGGGAAATGCCACCTTTTTGACAGGCAAAGCAACAGTTTGGACTACAGCATTCCTAGGTGTAAAATGTAGGATTTTTACATTGTGACAGATGTCACGGGGAGATCACTCACCCTCTGTGCACTGCTGTTCACATTGCGTTCCAGCTCTCATACTACCTCCTTCACAGCCGAGAGGAGGAAGTAGCCAGAGATCTGAAAGAGAACCAGGTGTTTCTGCCACGCCACTACAGCCACAATATTTGTTGCCATCTCAGCGGTAAATGTAAGCGAGGTATTCCACGTTAAACGCCCGCCAGGGGCATACCTGCAGGGTTTCTCACCCTGCCCGTGCTCCCTGCTGTTCCCCATAAATGAGAGAATGAATCTCATTCCAGCATAGTGACCCAGAGGTCACGAAAGTGAAAGTTGGCCATCGCGGGCCACAGGAGCAGCAGTTTGAGGCTACCTGATCTCCTGCGCAGTGGAGATTGGCTGTTTGTTCATCCCAACACAGCCAGTGTTTCAGCAGTGCCATCTAGTGACAGCAAGGCCTTGCTGTACTGCAGGTACGCGATAATGCTTCATTACAGACCTTCTACACAAGTCTGGTGCCCTTTAACTTTTGCTTGTTGAACATAATTGAAAAACCACCAAGCAGCGATCAACTACCTTATAGAATTAGAAAAAGGGAATTGGCTTCCAAGTCCATGTATCCAAATCACTCAGCCAGGAGATATGTAGAGGAAAAATAGAACTACAACAAAAAACAAATGTAGATCCGAGATAAACTTTTACTCATTGCATAATTGTGTTCCTTCCATATAGTTTATAGGGCATTCCTCAAGCCAAATACTTTTTTTTTAATTTAATACTCAAAATTCCCTATAAACTAAACAAGCCTCGCCCACAGCTCAAAGTGCCTTGGCACTTCATGTAGCAAGGGCTTATGGGAGTTTAGTCTGGGCAGGAGGAGGTTACTTGCCAGAGATTTCAGAGGCAGAGGGGAAGAGGGAGCAGGAGGAAAGGGGAGTCAGCTGACGGCTGGAGATGCAGTTGCAGCTTGCCTGTGTGTAATGTGACAAACAAAACATGGCCGCTGTCATTGTATCAGGAATAAACCAACATGAAATTGTTGAAGCTGTTTGCAGCTAGATTTGCTGTGTAAACTATCTAAACTTTAGATAAGATAGAGATATATACAAGTTACTTGTCAGTTTTTCATCTCGAATGCACTTTAACACTAGTCTGTACTAGTAGCAGGTGTCACTGCAGGTCGCTTTATGTACAAACTGCCAGAATGTTCATCCAGTGCAGGTTGCAGACAATGCATAAAATTCAAATGACAGCTATAGCATGGTGGCGTTAACTCATCTGTCCACCTTTCGCAGAGCACTACAGATGGTTGAGCCCAAAGCCTAGCAACATATTGGTACAGTAAGCATTCTAATACCGCTGCTCAAAACTAACTTTACAAGTCACAAAACTAAAGTGTGCACCAGATCACCTAGGCTACTACAACATTCTATTCAGGTCTCAAATAGACACTCTTCTACGTACCAAATTTTGAATGGTGCTTCAGAACTCCCCAGCAAGCCATTGCCTCACTCCCAATCCAGAAATTACAGTCAAGTTGCCATGCAACACCATTACACAATCTGATTTTGGGAGTGCCTAAATAAATGTAGGCAGTTTCAGGTGCATGTTATGCCATCTTAAAGAGGAACTCCAGTGAAAATAATGTAATAAAAAAAGTGCTTCATTTTTACAATAATTATGTATAAATGATTTAGTCAGTGTTTGCTCATTGTAAAATCTTTCCTCTCCCAGATTCACATTCTGACATGTATTACATGGTGACATTGTTACTGTGGGCAGATTATGTAGCTGGTCTGGCTTTAACAGACAGCTGTAAGCAGCTATTTCCTGTCTGAACATTGTTACATTGTGGCAGTTTGCCCAGAGTACCGTACGGTACCAGAGCCTCTTGTGGGAGGGGTTTCAGCACAAAATCAGTCATACAGCGCCCCCTGATGGTCTGTTTGTGAAAATCATTATTTTTCTCATGTAAAAGTGGGTATCAGCTACTGATTGGGATAAAGTTCAATTCTTGGTCGGAGTTTCTCTTTAAGGAAATGTTGACACTTGTGCAGACAAGCAATGCTGCTACAGTTGCATTTTCCAACAGCAGCATACCCTATTCCATGGCAATTGTGGAAATGCAAATGCTCTACAACTGCTCTACAAACAAACAAAGCAGAACTGTGTGCATACAGGGGGGAAAAAAAACCAAAAAAAAAACATTTTAAAGTTTATTGCTAAAACAAAAACTAAATTTTTTAAGTTCACACCCATACAAAGCCAAAGTAGGTAAAAAGTCATACCAGAGTCTGCCATGGCTGAAAGTGCAAGTGAAGAGCTCCCAGAGGCTGCAAGGGAAAAAAAGTAAAATACATTTAAATCAAGTACATTAAAACATTTTAGATTTTGATTGATGTCAGTTAGCTAGATTAATCATTATTTCATACCACTATAAGGCACTGACAAAATAATGGTCCTAAAATATATACAGTATGTCCAATTTGCCATGTCCATAGCTGGGGGGGGGGGGGGGGGGGGGGGGGGCTGGACGGGTATCTTCCTCGCTGATTGCTCACATGGAAAACATGTTTTAACCAAGAACCCTAAAGGTGGCCATACACTCAGATTTTACCAGATTTCTGGCAGATGCCTGTCAAGTCAAATCTGATGTGTGTCACACACTAGAAACAGATTTCCAATAGATTTCAGAATTAAATCTATTGGAAAAATCGATCTAAACGCATTATTGGACCATAAAGGTAGCCATGCACTGGTCGATTTGCCATCAGATTCGACCAACAGATCCCTCTGATCAAATCTGATTAGAGAGTGACCGTATGGCTGCCTTTACTGCAAACAGACTGAATCGATTTCAGCCTGAAACCGATTCACCATCTGCTGAGCTGCCGCCTCTCTCGCGCGCCCCCCCACATAAATTACCTTGAAGCCTGGTCCCGGGCATCTTTTCTGCATCCGCGTATAACTTTGTCACTCCAGTGACAGCGGAAGTTCAAATAGAACGCCCTCTATTTGTACTTCCGCTGTCACTGCAGTGACACAGGAAGTTATACACGGATGCGGAAGGTGATGGAGAAGATGCCCGGAGCCAGCTTCAGGTAATGTATACCTGCGTCGATCGTACGCCGCTAGCAAGGCGCTCCCTACCCGCGGGCGATCAACGGTAATTTCCCGCACAGAGCGATCGACAGGACCGATCTATTTCAGGACGAAATTGATTGAAATTTAGCGTTTAGCGTGAACAATTTGACAGCATATTTGATCCTAGTGATCGAATCTGCTGTCGATCGGCGGGTAATCTGCCTAGTGTATGGCCGGCTTTAGATTCAATGCAATTCTATGGGCCATTGATCTGCTGCCAGCAGCAGATTGACCTAGATTTTACATCCTGTCAGATCAAATCGATCGAAATCTGCCGCAAATCAAATGGCTCAGTATTTTTGTGTTTTGTAACTGTACAATGTAAGGAATACATCATGATTTAGTTTTAATAAACATAAGCCAGGTTTTTATTTATTAAGCCGCATCCCTGCCTAAAGTATTGTTTTTGATTGAGAGCAGTCAATCTAAACCAATTCCTCTGTCTAACAAAGAAAACTTGGGCGCAGGATACAGCCAGTATATGGCTGATCCTGCTGCTGCACAAGTTCCCAGCCGTGTTAAAGAGAATCATAGACAAAATAGCATATTTATACATACCTGGGGCTTCCTCCAGCCCTATCAGCCTGGATCGCTCCCACACCGCCTTTCTCCGCTGCCTCTGTCAGCCGGTCCCGGGTCCCGTCATTTCAGCCAGTCGACGCAAGCGCAGTGCGCTCCCGCCGTACTGCACAGGTGCATGCGTACAGAGCCGGATGGAGCCCTTGGGCATGCGGAAGACAGGCTGCTTCCGGCGGAAGTGATGGGACCCGGTGCCGGCGATAGAGGCAGCGGAGGAGCGATCCAAGCTTATGGGGCTGGAGGAAGGTATGTATAACATCTTTCTTTCATTTTTAAAATACTTTAGTCTCTGGTTCCCTTTAAATACTATTCCCCCTCTAGGCCACCATGGATGGTGGGGAATAAAATAATTTGTTATTGTGTTTTAAAAGTAACTTCAGTTCCGTCTGACAGCAAAAAAGTTACTCCCTGTGCGCTGCTATAGCCGTAATTCCTATTACGGCCTATGGTGATACTGGCTGCGCTCAAGTCTCCAGCGCTGGAATCACCGTGTTCGTTGTGTAGGGTCAATGAGATACAAATAACTAAGCTGATGCAAGATTATGCAAATTTTGATTCAAATGTATGCCTCTTGAGAATGAACCAATTCCATTAAGTGCAAAGGTTCGTATACACGTCTGATAAAGATGGTTCCCAACGAACAATCTGTGACGTATACACGATATTAAAATGAGATGCGATTCGTCGTCCGTAATGAACGACTTTGTACATGTGAACGATTTTAGAAGTACTGGACGACCGATAATGTATGCGTGCGCAAACGGAAGTGATGCAAAAATATGACAACGTAGTACACAGATTTTTACAAATATAACGATTTCTGAGTTTATTAGATTAGTGGGAAGTACGTTATTTAACGTTCATGTATTTGTTCGTTCATGGGGTTTAATTTTCATACAGGAAAACCACATTTTTGAGTACGGAGTAAAGAATCTTCCCGAACTACAAACATGAGCAGAACATCAGATGAGTTATCGGATGATCTCTGTACACATGATGACTGAACGATTATCTGTTGAAAAAAATCCACCGAGTTGGATCAGCTAATTGAACAATAACGATCGTTAAACAAAAAACAATTGTTTTTTAACGCACGATTATAGTTCAAATTATCGTTATCGGGCATTTTCAAACAATCTTTATCAGACGTGTGTACTCAGCTTAACTCTAATTGGTCCATTTTCAAGCTGTATAAATTCCAGTGTTCTCCCCAGACTTTTAGCAAAGTGCACCAACCAGCTGATTTTGGTGAGCTTCCAGCTAATTTTGATGAGCACCCGGCTGTCATCAGCTCACCTTTTCATCCTACTCCTATGCTGTAAGCAGATGCGCTGGACCTGCATTCTCCTGTAACACCCCACTTCCTCCAGCCCCAAGCTCCCAGCATGTCCCCTCGCCACAGCTCTGAAGTCAGCTGTTCGCCGCAGCTCTGTCCCAGCCCCTGCGATGACGTCAGGCCGACCTCCAGGTCGGCCTGTACTGCGCATGCACAAGCGGCGCTGTCAATCACCGCCACGTGGACTGGAGCAGGCAGTCCACTCTGGTCCACATGGTGGTGATTGACAGCGCAGGCGCAGTACAGGCCAACCTGACATCGCCAGGGACCGGGACCAGCTGACTGCAGAGAGGGACATGCTGGGAGCTTCGGGCTGGAGGAAGCCCCGGGTAAGTAGCACTTATTTTCTTAAATTTATCCTGATTCTTTAAAAACACAGAATTTTTAACTATAGATTTGCCTAAGGTAAACTTTAGTGACTACTACATTCTTTGTCACCATGGTGATAACAGTAAAACCAGCTCAGAAACATTAAACACAGGAGATGAGCTTAGTGAATTGTGGCCAATATCAAAAGATGGTGACCGCTACTGAGTACATTTGTGTGCAGTTTATTGGGGAGGGGGGGGGGGTATTTTTGATCTTTCTCTGATTCAGATCAAGAGGGCACAATCTGTTTACTATTAGCAACTGGCAAACTATTACTATTAGCAAGTCTAGTTGAGGTGCACTAATAAGTGTGTAATAAATTTGAATCCCTGAGAGCAGGGATGCTGCCTGTTTTTTCAGCTATTTGCAGTTGAGCTGGAGGTGTGGCACCTGGTTTAGTTTTTGGCTGAGGGAAAGCTTGCAGCTAATATCATTGGGTATGCATGTCAATGGAGAAGTGCTGCACAGATGAAAGTCAGGGATTACTTAGCTCAAATTAAGTGTCTGCATGCATCTTACAAGGGAATTATGCAATCTTTGGTTTGACAATAGAGTAAAGTGGGTTATTCTGGCACCAACGGTGCTTCCCTTTCTTGGGGTACCACTCAAGAGAGGTTAGGGTGGGGGCAAAAAGGCAGCCTACACAAGTCACCCCTGTTCACACGCAAGTGATTGTGCGTGGCACTGATTGAGGGGAGCCACACTCTGCAATGGGGGCTGCCGACTAGAGATTTAACCTCAATAGGATCCTGAGGATTCCCTCTCTGCAGGCAAGAACTTGTTTTGAACCCAAGCTTCGGCTCAGGTTCACTTTAAAGCTCAATATTGTGACATTTTGACTGGAACATTTTATTCTTTTTTGCATTTTATCAAAGTTTAATAAAAAAAAAACAAATCTGGGCAAAGGTTAATGGTTTATTAAACACTGCCTTTCAGCTGCCTTGTGCTCATTGCCCAGAGGGCTGGAAGACCTGTGTGGAAATCAGTATTTTAAAGAAAGAAAATGAGGAAATAAAGTTCACATACTAACCCGAGTTGTGGGATGCTGCTAGATGCTCCAGAGGCATCCCAGAACATTTGCAAGACCATCACTGCTAGCCAAGCCCCTTTTTATCTCTGTGGACACACTCCCATCTGTGCACAAGTGTGGCCATACTACTGCCCAGTAACAGTAAGCGGCTTGGGGGGTGAGAGACTGTGCTACCGGGCATGCAGACAGTACCCACTTGTACGCTGATGGGAGTGCAGCCAGGAGAACGTATAAGACTATCTACTGTTGAATATAATCAGAGGATTGCAGAGGACGCATCCACTAGGTGGCATTAATTACTATTCCCTCTCCAGACCGCTAAGGCTAGTAGGGAAAGATGTAACTGGTGGAGTTTTATCACCACCTAGTGGATGCGCCCAGCTAACGGAGAAGTACCCTGTCATATTAGAATCTGCCATATCTAGAGCACTTACATATCCTATAAGTTGACCATTTTTGTGAGGTTTATTGTAGTGATGGGTCGCTCACGAACGAGCCGGCTCTTTGCTGCGAACGACAAGAGCCGGCTCTCAGTTTTAAAAGAGCCGATGCCTCAGCCGCCCCACAGAGCTCTGATATAAAGGGCGCTGAGGCATGCTGGGAGATGTAGTCCTCTTCCAGCTTGTAGGAGTGTATGGGGCGGAGCAGAGCAGTAGCAGGAGTGATTGCCCCATTCCAAGAAGCAGTCTGGAGTTGTCATGGAGACAGGGGCAGGGCTTTTACTCCAATTCTGAGTGGTGTCTAGTGATATGTAATGAAGAGCCGATTCAAAGCCGGCTCTTTGATGGGAGCCGATTCAGAAGAGCCGATTCTCCTAAAAGAGCCGGAATTCCCATCACTAGTTTATTGATTGAAAATCTGATCAGACATGTTTCAACAAGTAATTTCCTAATCCAAGAACAACAGTACATTCTAGCACAGGGCATTAGCCAGCTACAAAAGTGAATGAAAAGTAAACAACCCATGAGTTGAGGGTGTGTGGGGAAGATTTTTTATTTTCTTCAGCATATTGGTCTCCATCCTCAACTTGAAAACCTAGACTAAGCTGAGGAAGGAATCTGAGGGCATAAAGCAACGCTGTATCCTATAGTTGGAGCAGCAGCCAATCATGTAGTGTAGGCAACAGCTACCTGGCATAAGTGGTCCACATCACAAAGGGTCGCATGGCAATTGCCTCCACATGGTGACTGACAAGACGCCACAAAGGAGGCAGCAGCCACATCTCCGCCACACCCGGCAACCAGGCACGGGAGAAGAGGCAGCGGGGACCACATGAGGCAGCAACCAATAGAGGGCAAGGCGGTGCCAGACACACATCGCACCTGAACGGATCAATCGGGGAGCGCGCCTATTATACCCAGACAGATGCAGCGCAGACACAGCCTACTACAGCCACAATCATGTCACACAGCGGCTCCGGGAGTCATTCTTACATTCACTAGACGTCACTATAACAACAGCGTAGTACCAGACATGCCTATATGCAAGCATCGCACTATAGAGCCACCTGTTCCACCATTCACAGACAGCACCGCCATGCAAACAGGTGTCCTCCGCTTCATCCTCCCCATCCCACAACCCCAAGAGCCAGACCACGCTGTGCCTACACAGCCATCAGCAGCCGTCCTCTCACCTGCTTCTGCCGAGTAATACCGCGCGCGCTCTCTGTCTGCAACAGCGAACAAAAGCTCCCACCTCGGCCACGTGACCCGCAGTACGCGCCCCTCATTGGCCGAGATATTCAGAAATAGACAAGATCTGTCACTCCGCCCATCGCCAAATGGCGCGCAAAGGGTCTGGGTGCGCAGAGAATGGGCAGGTGAGCTGCCTGTGTGAGTGCAGTGGCCGCTTCAGCGCCATGCAGGCAGGGGGTGAGAGGAGCAGACGGCTATACATGCTCCACATTTCACAAAGAAAAGATATCAC